>NC_080570.1:7225168-7358660 GCF_030247185.1 Malaya genurostris | reverse complement strand
TAACATAAAAGGAAATCTCTTAACAAAAATTTAATCAGTTTGGATTCTATCGCCACTGCGAGCAGATGTGTTTTGTGTCGTCTGCACAGCTAGTTTCGCTTTCGACAAGAGCGATTACGTCACAGCTGCCAGTCATTAGCATTGGTGAAAAAACGACGGTGGAGAGCATTGCACAAAATCAGCCGTTCTAATGGCTCTAAACGTTTTCTAAAGAACTATTAGGATTTGTTGTTCGCAAATCGTAGGGAAATATTCTCAGTTTACTGCAAATCTAGAACAGTTTGGTTAGATTTGTGCACATTTCGCTGTGTGAAACTCACAGTAAACGAGATCAAGTGAAGCCTTCTTTGTTTTTGCGAAAAATGTTCCAGAGTTTAATGTCGTAGATAATTACGCAATTTGACCTTTCTGAATGCTAGAAACGAGTCCCTTCAGCATATTGATAGTTTGTTTCAAGAAATTATGCAAATCTGAAATGAAATAATCAACATTAAAATTCTGAATGCGGCTATTTTTATAGCCGTTAGGACCGCCCATTAGTGAAAAAGCTTTAAACGAAATCAGGTAGAAAAGAGCCTCTCAACAAAAAGTGAAGCCTTCTTTGTTTTTGCGAAAAATGTGCAAAGGGGAATGCTTGCATAATTCATACAATTGATCAACTAATTGATATTCGGAAGTGTTAAGGAACATGTCAGTTGTTTTCGTATTCACGACATCCAGTTATGTCTCTGACATTACCCACCCGCCTTTTTCTTAAGCACCTTCGTTAAGGACCAGAAGGGCTTTGAATGTGGAAGAATTTCTCGAAGCTTTTGCTGGAAGTTCCTGTTGCGAAGCTCAGATATCCTTTCCTGGATTATCCTAGTTAAGTTGTTATAAGTAGTCTTCCTATCTAGGATGCCAGTTCGTTGATACTGCCTCCGGTAGATATTCCGAAGTCGGATGAGTTTCTTGGTGACACTGTCGATTTGAAGAGAGGAACTCGGCATATGTTGTACTGGAACCGTCCTATCACGAGCGACTGTGATTGAATGCTGGAAGGAAGATAGGGCTGCATCGATTTCCATCGGGGAATCAAGTGGCAGATCGATATTAATAAGTTGGTCGGCGATTTGTTGAAATTGGACCCAATCGGTGCGATAATAGTTCCTCCGAGGTTGAATAGGCACTGTTTCTGGTGAAGATCCCAACGTCAATATTACTGGAAAGTGATCCGAAGAGAGCTCGTAGAAGACAACCGGAGAGCTTTCTATGGCAATGTTGCTGATGAATATATCCAAAATGGAATGAACTCCCGATCTGGAAAGTCGCGTTGGTTGATCCGGTGCGAAGATGTTGTATTGTCCAGCTTCGTAATCTTCGGCAAGTACGAATCCGTTTCGATTCTGTCTTCTGTTTCCCCACAGCTCATGCCGTGCGTTCAGGTCCCCAGCAATGATGAATTTGTTCTGTCGTCGAGTGAGCATAGCCAGATCTCGCTTCAATGATGCACACGTACCATCTCGAAGATTGGTTTGTTTGGGGCAGTACGCTGCAATGATGATGATGGGTCCCATCGTCGTTGTAATCTCAATTCCGATGGCTTCTATGAGTTGCAATTTAAAGGCTGACAGAAGCCTGTGCTGAATGGATCGTTTAATGGCAATGGCAACTCCCCCTCCTCTGGTAGTTGCCCTGTCGAGCCTGTGAATCCTGTAATTGGAAATAAAAATAGAAATTTCAGGTTTAAGATGAGTTTCAGTTAAAATAGCAATATCGGCATTCTTCTCTTGAAGAAAGTCGGACAATTCAGCAGTTTTGCTCCTGAGTGAGCAAGCATTCCAATTTACTATAACCAACTCATTATATTGCATATTCGATGATGAATTTGCCTAAGGCGTTGATTTGATCTAACCGCGTTCTGCAGTTTCGTAGTTTTGTTGTCATTGTTTCAAAAATGACGATCAGTTGTTCAGCAGAGAATAAATCACCAGAGTCATCCTTTGCTTGTGGTTGATTATTGCCCCATCCAGGAGGGATTCTTGAGGAAGATTCTTTTTGAGATCCAGAGGCTGAAGTCTTTGGATTGCTGCGAGGAAGTGGCGGCAAATTCGGAATATCCCTCTTCGGTGGGAGCCGTGGGAAATTAATTTCATCCTTCTGTGGAACATTCTTGCGCGTTGATTGTTTACGGGATGCCTGCTGTCGAATTTTTGTGAACTCAGCACGTTTGGGACACGATTTGCTAGTAGATGGATGGTCGCCATCACAGTTCACACATTTTACAGCGATGTCATCTAGTAGGCAATCGTTGGTATTGTGTGGTTCGGCACATTTCCCGCACCGACTTTTCATGTGGCAATTCCTCGCTCCATGGCCGTAGTCCAAACAGTTCGTGCACTGTGTGACATCCCGATGTACCGGTTTATACTTTTGCCATTCGATGATTATGTGAAATAACGATTTAATCGTTTTCAGTTGACTCATGGTGATGGAGCCCTTCTCCAGATGAATCAGGTACAGTTGATCTCTAAACTTTTTGTCCGTATTATGTCGCTTCATTTTGAACACCATCAAAGGCTTTAGTCCAGCCTCCGACAGTGCCTGCTTTAGTTCGGCTTCCATCATGTCGGGTAGTCCTCGAAGTACAACCTTCATAGGTTTGTTGGCGGCAATATCGTGTGTGAAGTATTCCGCTTTTGTCTGCTTCAGATAACATTCCACTCCTTTGTAGTGGTTCAAAGCCGGAACAGTTATTTTGTAGCCTTCAGTACATAAACGGATTGTTGCCTGTAGTCCTTTGCTGATCAGTGTGTTGAAATCCGAGCGTAGAGTTGGTGGGAAGCCCTTCAGGTAGAAAGGCGGCATTTTTTCCTTCTTCGGCAGTTCCTTTTGTTTTTTACTCAGCAAACGGTCGTTTACCTGTACATCACTTGGCTTCAGACGCTTAGCATCCTTTGGATCCTTCTCGGATCTATGGCGGTTTTTACCCATAGCTTGGGTAGGTAGACAACTGCGAATAAAAAATAAAACAAAATCGAAATTAGTCGTAGTAGGTTATTCGTCTATCCACATCGAGTGTTAGATGACGAATGGCGATAGAATCCAAACTGATTGAATTTTTGTTAAGAGATTTCCTTTTATGTGATTTCGTTTGTAGCTTTTTCACTAATGGGCGGTCCTAACGGCTATAAAAATAGCCGCATACAGAATTTAAATGTCGATTATATCATTTCGGGTTTGCATATTTCATTGAAAGAAACTATCAATATGTTGTAGGGATTCGTTTCTAGCATTCACAAGGACCAAATTGAGGAACTCACTGCGATATTCACCACTTTTCGGAACATTTTTCCCGGACGATTTGTTGTACAGCAGCAGATATTTTGTTCTCTTCCTTAGAACGCGTTCTGATTGGCTGGTGTTGACATGGATCAAATGAGACAGGTTTTTCAATAGTGTACTATTGAAATACTTCAATGCTTTTGCTATACACGTTTAAATTGAAAAATTTCGATTCTATTGGTAGTTAGATTATATAAATCCTTTCACAGATCACTGAGCTATGAGCTTTAAAAAAACGAGAAAGGCAAACGCGCCTTATGAATTATCCTCTTTGATACTCGTTTATACCAAACATTTCAGAAAAGTTTAATTTTGAATTATTTGAGACTATGTCACAAAACTGAAAATTTTATCATATAATTGTGATCATATTTCCGATGGCATGTCGCAAGAATTATGTTGATTCATTAGATACAACAATAGATATTCACGATCAAAAACTTATCACTCTCTCAGAGGGTAAATTTTGAAAAGGCACCCCATAGTAAAGTAAGTCGTATTCACGACAAAACACTTGATATTAATATTTCAAACAATAAATTAATATTTTTCTCGGTAGCCGGCTGCCCAGATGAACCAATATAACTAATTAATAATTTTAATAAATAATTAAAATAATAAAGCAAAAATAATACAGAATCAAGACGCACGTGAAATCTGTTGACCTTTATTTGGTGATTTAAAATGATTTTATAACAACTGTTTAGAATATGTGAATGCAATGAATCAACTATTTTGTCTAACTCCTGTTCACTCGTTTATTTTGTATCACGTAATTTCATTTCTAAAAAATAGGGAAGTTCACTCGGGAAAGTCAGTGAGTTTAGTGGTGCATCCGAGCATCTTGAAACCGGAACATACTGAGTCGCGCACGAATAATACTAATACTGAAATTTTACTAACAAATATCCTTCTCCCGTGACACTTGTGGAGTGCGCAGTAGTATATACGGCCTCTAGTAACAACAAGTGTTGCACTAACATCCCATTCCATTCCTTAGACGATCTACGTTCGGGCCTGGCCGGCGCCGGTACTAATCAATGAATTCTGGGATTACCAGAAGATGTACATTGAAGGATGATTTACCAGTCCCAGGTCGGATCATCTAGAAACTCCCTGTACAATTTCAGCTAATCCCGATCAGTAAAGGAGTAGCCACCAGGGGTGGTCGCTCAAGAGCTCAAGAGCTCTCACAATTTAGGACTCAACATTGTTAGTCCACATGAAAGAGCTGTTGCTGATAGCGTAGCTGAGGTTGACCAATCAGACAGCTTTTTTCCTGAGGAAAGTAGAGTCACTGCGAATGAGCTGATAGCTACTGTGAGAAAATCCAAAAATAAGGGGGCCCCCGGTTTCGACAACACATTCAACATTGAGCTGAAATATTTGAGTATTCGCTCATTTGTTTTCTTAGCTAAACATTTTAACAGGTGCTGGGAGCTTGGTTACTTCTTTTCAAAGTGGAAGTTAGCAAAAGTTATCCAAGTTTTGAAACCGGGGAAAGATCCTTCCTTTTCCAAGAGCTATCGGCCCATCAGCTTACTCTCTGCCCTATCCAAGCTGTTTGAAAAGTCAATACAAAGGCGAATTCTTGCTTTCGCAGATGACCAGGATATGTTACTGGAAGAACAGTTTGGGTTCCGGAAAGGAAGATCCACCATCCACCAACTCACAAGGGTTAACAACGTCATCCAGCAAAACAAATCAGTGTCCAAAACGACTGCCATGGCAATATTGGATATTGAAAAGGCATTCGATAATGTGTGGCACGATGGCCTGCTGATCAAACTGCATCGGTATAATTTTCCCATGTATCTTATTAAAATTATCAAAAATTATCTTGAATATAGAGCATTCCAGGTTTCTCTGAATAATGTACTCTCAGAAAGATTTACTATTCCTGCTGGTGTACCCCAGGGAAGTATCCTAGGTCCCATTCTATACAACATTTTTACATCAGACATCCCACCTCTTCCGGGTGGTGGTGTTCTGTCACAATTTGCTGATGATACTGTCATTCTTTACAAAGGTCGTGTCATTAATGCTCTGAAGAATAAACTACAGACAGGTTTATTCGCTCTAACTGAATATTTTACAAGCTGGAAAATTGTGATCAATGCAGCAAAAACTCAGGTCATCTTGTTTCCACATTCAAGATCTCCAAAACTTGTTCCATCAGACGAATGCCGAATACGATTCGGCGATGAGGTCATCCAATGGTCCGACGAAGTTATCTATCTAGGACTCACCTTTGACAGACATCTGATATTCAGGTCACATGTTAACAAAATGTTCAAAAATGCAGCATACTCATTAGGTCTCTGTATCCGCTGATTTGTAGAACATCTAAACTGTGCCTGAAGAATCAGATGGCTGTCTATAAACAAATCATCTACCCCGCAATTGAATACGCAGTCCCTGTTTGGCGGGGTTGTGCACGAACACACAAACTTAGGCTTCAGCGCATTCAAAGTAAGATCTTAAAGAGGATTCTAAATCTACCTCCTTGGACAAGGACTAGTGAAGTACATCAGATGGCCTCCCTGGATATACTAGAACAAAAATTTGAGCAATACTGCACGAAATTTGACGAGAAGTGCTCAATCTCTGTAATACAAATAATTCAAAATTTGTACGTATTAGGTTAGGGATAGTTATTAGTAGGTAGATATTTTATTAATAATTAAAATAAATATGATGATTAAACATTAGTATTTAAAACAAGAGTAACTAAAACACCTATTATTAATAACGAATCGTATGAACAACAAAGATGAAAGGCCAAAGGGTCAAAACACTTGTACTGTAAAACGTTGATGTAATACACAAAAATAAGATTAATAAACAGATGTTTATGAAATGGTCGTGCTTTTATCTGGACTTCGATCGTCGGGAGCAACAGACGCCAGTAATGAGCAGACTTTTAGCGTGGTACAAAATCTCAAACGTTTAGGTCGTGCTTTTATTTGGACTTCAATCGTCGGGAGGAGAATTTAGTTTCAATGTAGTTCGGAAACTAAATTGCAATTGAATTCTGAACCTGTTCTAAGTTCTGAATAAAGTTCTTGAACTCAGGTCCAGTCCCTAATTCTTGAATTCTTCGAGTCGGTACTTTTTAGAATCATTAACAAAGAACTATGCGAAATTTTACTGTACTGTACTATATACTGTCCTTTTTTCAACCAGTTGGAGTTGCAGGAACTTTCTATTAATTTGCTATATAAAATGTATAGCACCAGCTCAGTTTAGGCACAGACTAACAGACAGAACACTCAAATTAGATTCTTTAACCATATAAACGGTCATTTCGAATATTCCTTTATTTAAAACAGTACTCACATGTGTCATGATGGCACCACGTTACCCTATCAAAAACATTCTGTCTGTCATCTAGACTGTGTTTTTTTTTTCATTTACCAACCGAGTTTGCCATTCATACAGACTTACCTGTAATATATTGATTTGTATACCTCCATGTGAATTTCATGCAGGATACAGATTAATTACATATTGCCAAAACTATATACAGAATTGTGCCTACTTCTCATCCTACAACGCAATACAAAATCGAACCCGTTTTGTTACAATATTTACTTGCTTCTGGTCTGCCGTCACTTAATTTCGGGTGAAAATTACCAACACAATCAAAAATAGTCTAGATGAACAACGTTGAGTAAAATAAATTTTTACCTTCCAACATCGCTAAAAAAGTTAAATATATTATCAACGTAATATAAAAATTTATTGTGACGATTCATTTTCAAATATTTCGATGAAATCAGGCAACCCTGCAAGCAGCTGATCGGTGTTGACAAACGAGGGGAAACCAACTAGTAAAAAAACTTTTACGTAAACACAATAGTTCGCGCAGTACAATATAGGTGGAACTAGTGCATAACGGAAAATTATTTTTATAAGAATTTACTCATACTGTCATGTCTGTTAGTCTGTGGTTTAGGTGCATCGTTTCAAATTCTAATAGTGAAATAGGGGAAAGCTGGCATAATTAATACAAGTGATCAACCAAATGATATTCGAAGAAAGCGGTTCAATTATATTCGTATTCACGACATCCAGTTATGTCTGTGACATTACACACCCGTACTTTTTCTAAAGGTTTTAATAAATGATTTCCGTCTTCTGCGCCCTTGGACAGAACAGGCTTCTGGTTTTTGCTTCAAAACCTTTGCCATAGACCAGAAGGGCTTGGAAAAGGGAGTTATATGTTCAAGGGTTCGTTGAAACTCTTTGTTTTGTAGATCTTTCATCCTCTCCGGGATTACCCTAGTTAGATGATTAAAGGTGATCTTCTTATGAGGATCACCTGTTCTTTGATATTGCCTCCGAAAGATATTCCGGAGACGGATGATAAGTTTTGTTAAACTGTCTATTTGGAGAGAGGTACTCACCCTACTTTCTAATCGTTCTGTCCCTGGCAATCGCTTGTTGAATAGATAAAAGGGCTGAGTCGATTTCCACCGGGCAACCCAGCGGCAGATCGAGGTCGATGTCCTCGTTGATGATGTGTTGGAACTGCTCCCTGTCGACCCGATGATAGTTTCTGCGTTGAGATGCTGGTGTTGTCTCGGCTGAAAAGCCTATCGTCAACACCACCGGATAGTGGTCAGACGATAGCTCGCTGTAGACCACCGGGGAGCTGTTGATGGCGATGTCGGAGATGAAGATGTCCAGTATGGAATGGACCCCTGAAAGTGAGAGTCGTGTTGGGCAGTCCGGTGCGATGATATTGTATTGGCCGCCTTCAAAGTGTTCAGCAAGGACCATTCCATTCTGGTTTCGCCTCCTGTTTCCCCAGATCTCATGTCGAGCGTTCAAATCGCCTCCAATTATGAACTTGGACTGTCCTTGGATGAGTCTGGTCAAATCATGTTTTAACATTGCCGAACTACCATCCCGTCTGGTGGTTTGCTTGGGACAGTAGGCGACAATGACACTGATGTTACCAGATGTTGTTTTCAGTTCTACACCTAGTGACTCGATGAGTTTTGTATCAAAACTAGTCACAACAGCAAACTTCATTCCTCGTCTGACGGCTACCGCAACACCACCTCCCCTAGAGCAGGCATGTTCTAACACTGCACTGCACTGCGTGCTTCATATAAACACCGCCACCGCGTGTATTGAGAATGCCATTGCGTGCCAGTGCACAAAGAGAAACACGAAACGCAATATGCGAAGCCACGGTGCTCGTGGCGCTGTTTTATTTTCGGCGCTGGTGTTTCAAGCTTCGGCATATACCGAAACCGCGTGTTTTCAGTTTCGTTAAACACCGGAGCCGAGTGTTTTCAATTTCGCGAAGGCACCGAAGAGCACCCATGCGTTGGTTATATTGTCAATCAATTGAATTCAACAGACGCGTATTGATGAAAAAAATTAATCATTCAAACACACTTTTCGTCCTGCAACCACGGAGCGCAGAGCTCATATCGACGAAAATTTTCATCAGCTCCACCGAAGTGAATAGTGGAGCGCAATTTACAGTAGGGCCATCATCGGATTTGAAACCAGGTGGCGGGGGGAGTGGGTCCGGTAGATTGGGGAAATTTACTGGGTGGTACAGGACGATCGGTTGTCGTTTTGAAATAGCTCGTTTTCTTATTTTATTAAACTCGGCACGTTTCAGGCATTTTGGATCATACATATTATCCGTATCAGCATCTGGATTGTAGTCAACGTCTTACGCGAACGAGTTCATCGTAGCCAGATTTCTTCCGTTTCCGGTCGGGATGTCCGGAACGCTCCCTTCTATTCACTCTGTCTCGATTGGTCGCTTTAAGCGACATTTTCTTCAAAACGCTCGTCTATAGAATCGAATTTTAACTCTACCGAAATAAACACGCTCAAAAGCAAAATTTGAAATGATCCAATTTTTGTTAAGCGGTTTCTTTTTACGTGATTTCGTCTATAGCTTTTTCACTAATGGGCGGTCCTAATGGCTATAAATATAGCAGCATATAGAATTTTTATTTCGATTATTTCATTTCGGATTTGCATTTCATTGAAAGAAACAATCAGGATGCTCTACGGGATTCATTCCTGCCTTTCAGAAGGACCAAATTGTGGAACTCACACTGTTCGGAACATATTTTGTTTTCTTCCTCAGAACGCGTTCCGATTGGCTGGTGAATACATGGGTCAAATGAGACAGGTTTTTCAATAGTGTACTATTGAAACACTTCAATGCTTTTGCTATACACGTTAAAGTTGAAAAATTTCGATCTTATTGGTAGTTAGATTATATAAATCCTTTCATAGATCACTGAGCTATGAGCTTTACACTTTTTCAATAGCGTACTATTGAAACACTTCAATGCTTTTGCTATACACGTTAAAGTTGAAAAATTTCGATCCTATTGGTAGTTAGATTATATAAATCCTTTCATAGATCACTGAGCTATGAGCTTTAAAAATACGAGAAAGGCAAACGCGCCTTATGAATTATCCTCTTTGATACTCGTTTTTACCAAACATTTCAGAAAAGTTTAATTTTGAATTATTTGAGATTATGTCACACAACTGAAAATTTTATCATAAAATTGTGATCATATTTCCGATGGCATGTAGCAAAAATTATGTTGATTCAGAGACATAACTGGATGTCGTGAATACGAATAAAACTGACACTTTTACTTTATACTTCCGAATATAAATTAGTTGATCGATAGTGTGAATTGTGCAAGTGTGCAAGTGCTTGCGGTAACAAGCTTAGTATTTCGCTTGGAGATTCCTCGATCGCACCATAATGAACACGATGACAACGACAGCCAAATTCGGAATGAATGGCTTCTGAGCCGGTGCTATATTTTATATAGTAAATCAGCAGAAAGTTTACTACAAACTACAGCTGGTTGAAAAATGGGTCGTATACAGTATAGTGAAGTATAATTTCGCATAATTCTTTGGGTATAAAATTATGGTTCTAAATGGCACCTTTGAGAATTTTGGTGTCGATTATTTCATTTCGGAATTCAATATTTTAGTAAAAGATACTATCAAAATGCTGTACGAGATTAATTTCTGGCATCCCAGAAGAGCCAAATTGTATCATTTTCTAAGATATTAAACACTGATAGGATATAAACGATTTTAAACATTGTTGCGAATTTAGAACTGTGAAAATTGCAAAAAAAAAACTGATCAAATTATCTTAGATTTGCACTACAATGATAATTTTAATTTTCGATTTACAAAGAAGCAATCTTTTTAGTCCTTTAGGTAAGATTTAAAGCCATTAGAAGGGCTGATTTTGCGTAATGTTCCACATGGTTATCCATTTTCCGTTGTATTTTGCTTCAATGCAAACGACCCCCAACAGGATGATGTAATCGATCTTCTTCGAAGGGAAACTGGCTCTGCGACCTGAGCGTTTAAGGTTTTGTACAACGCTAAAGGTCTGCTCTTATTACTAGCGACTGCTCTACCTGACGACCGAAGTCCAAATGAAAGCACGACCTAAAAAAAGGCAAAAGGCCTGCTTTCATTGCCATCTGCTCCACCGGACGACTGAAGTCCAAATGAGAGTTGCGACCTGAGCGTTTGAGGTTTTAACCACGCAGAAGGTGAACTCTCCGAAGCTGCTGCTTGATTAAATCATTCCCACGACGTCCGCTTCCATCCAACGCACAAGAAGAAATGATCGATTTTCGCATTTTTTATTTTGCATAAATATCTGTTTATTAATCTTAGTTTTGTGTATTACATCAACATTTTATAGTACAAGTGTTTTGACCCTTTGGCCTTTCATCGTTGTTGTTCATACGATTCGTTATTAATAATAGGTGTTTTAGTTACTCTTGTTTTACATACTAATGTTTAATCATAATATTTATTTTAATTATTAATAAAATAACTACCTACTTATAATTATCCCTAACCTAATACGTACAAAATTTGAATTATTTGTGATTCAGAGATTTAGCACCTCTCTTCAAATTTCGTGCAGTGTTGTTCGAATTTTTGGGAGGCCATTTCATGTACTTCACTAGTCCTTGTCCAAGGAGGTAGATTTAAAATCATCTTTAAGATCTTACTTTGAATGCGCTGAAGCCTAAGTTTGTGTGTTCGTGGAGGGGAACGAGCCATTTGAGCCAATTTGTTCTGATTCCAATTGCGGGGTAGATGATTTGTTTATAGACAGCCATCTGGTTCTTCAGGCACAGTTTAGATGTTCCGCAAATCAGCGGATACAGAGACCTAATGAGTATGCTGCATTTTTGAACGATTTTGTCAACATGTGACTTGAATATCAGATGTCTGTCAAAGGTGAGTCCTAGATAGATAACTTCGTCGTGTAATGTATAACACTTTTATTATGATACATTTATTTGGTTCAGTGTAAAAATCAGCATAAATCAAGTAACGCATCATAACGCGTTGAATATGATGAAGAATAAATACAGCTAAAAGCTGTCATTAGTTTTTGAGTTATCAAGTAGTTTGGATAGCTTTTTGGTTGCAGCTGAGAAATTCCTGGTTCACCTCATCTTCCTGGCTCCTGGAAAGTTCGTTGACCCTTCTGGACAGTTTGGGTTCATTGGCCGGTCGTTTTGCTAATTGGTGAGTTAGCTTCTTATTGGCAAAAAGTAATAGACTTGACAGTGGCGACGAGAAAAACGTTGAGATCTTTTTAATAACCCGGTATACATTACTGGATAATTTATCCACATGGACATTCTTTTGTCTCATTATATTATTTCTTTTGTGTGACAGCGGCGTCATTTTGTGCGGTGTGGTACATTGTTACATAATATCAATAGCCGTAAGTAGGGTGACTCACTATATATTGTGAGATCTAAATCAAAGAAATAAAAAAAATAAAAAAAGAAATTCTAAAGATTTTTAATTAGTGTGGACCAGTGCAAATACTCGGAAATCTTACATTTGGAAATTTTTTCTTTCAATAAAAAGCGCCATTTTAATTGAACCCATTGTGCCTTTTGTTCCAGTTGGCTTGTGTTAATAAAATTCTAATATTATTTTTCTTATATTTTATATAGGCAGTGGCAGTGATAAATATACAAATTAATTACTGGTAGTCGCTAAAAAGCGGGACATCTGCAGCTTATTTGGCTGATAGGAAAATTAACCAAGGCATCGGCAAAGGTTGACAAGGCTAAGTCATCGTTAGAGGTAAGCCGCTTTATATTCTTTTATCTCGGGCATTGCTGATTGGCACAATTTTTTCTATCTACGACGTTGTTAGTTATCTTAATAGTGCTCCGTGTTTTACTATTGAACAATTTATACTATATTAGAATGGCCCAAGCCAGTGTCAATACGACTATTGAGCCCTACCGTAAGGGATGTTCCTTTACTGAATGGGTAGAACGATCAGGGTTTTTTTGTGGTAAATAAAGACGAAAAAGGCACATTTTATAACATTGAGTGGCCCGGCCGTTCATACGGAATTGAAAAATGAAATGATTCAAAAACTCAAATCTAGGTTTGATAAAACAGAATCTGATTTGATACAGCGATTCAAATTTAATAATCGGGTGCAATTACCAGACGAGTCGGTTGAAGATTTTGTTTTATCAGTAAAATTGCAAGCCGAGTTTTGCCAATTCGGAGATTTTAAGGTTAGAGATCGAATCATAGCGGGAGTGCGAGATCGAGCTCTACAGCAGAGACTATTAATTGAAGAAAATTTGACATTAGAATCTGTTGAAAAGATCATTACAACCTGGGAGATGGCGGGTGCCAATGCGCGAACATTAGTTTCAAATAGTAACAATGTAACGATCAGATAGCTTCAATGAATACTCCAATCAAAACAGGTTTCCATTTTGATAAATTGATAGCAGCTTACAATTTGGCTAGGCAGGGTTCCAAAGAGGAACGGCAAAGTGAGCATAGGGGACCGGTAAAATCTAGACTTGGATTTAGATCACGTTCTTATCAAAAAGAAGGTAGAAATTCTGCTGAATGGCGTGACAATCCGAACAGGAAAAGGCTCGATTATTCGGATTATGTTTGCGATTTTTGTGGTCTAAAAGGACATATAAAGCGGAAATGCTTCAAATTGAAAAATTTGACACAGTGCAGTTCGTTGACAAATGGGAGCAGCCTTACTCTTACTCTTACTCTATCAGTCGTAGACCACGCGGGTCTCTGCTGTATACAGGAGGCGTCTCCATTCAACTCGGTTCATGGCTGTTCGCCGCCAGCCTCGGTAGCTGCGAAGGGTCCGCAGGTCGTCCTCAATTTGATCGATCCATCTTGCCCGCTGCGCGCCTCTTCTTCTTATACCGGTCGGATCATTATCGAGAATCATTTTAACCGGGTTGTTCTCCGACATTCTAACAACATGCCCGGCCCACCGTAACCGCCCGACCTTGGCCGTTTGGACGAGGGTTGGTCCTCCCAGCAACTGGTGCAGTTCATGGTTCATTCGCCTTCTCCACGTACCGTCTTCCATCCGCACTCCACCGAAGATGGTTCGCAACACCTTCCGTTCAAAAACAGCTAGTGCGCGTTGGTCCTCCGCAAGCATTGTCCAGGACTCATGCCCGTAGAGGATAACCGGTCTAATCAGCGTTTTGTAGATAGTTAACTTCCTACGACGGCGTATTTTGCTCGATCGAAGCGTCCTGCGCAGTCCAAAGTAAGCACGATTTCCTGACAATATGCGTCTCTGAATTTCTCTGCTGGTGTCATTATCGGCAGTCACCAGTGAGCCCAAGTACACGAACTCGTCGACCATTTCGATTTCATCACCACCAATCAGAACTCGTAATGGGTGGCTGACGTTATCTTCTCTCGAGCCCCTGCATTTCATGTACTTTGTCTTTGACACATTGATGTCTAGTCCGATCCGCTTGGCCTCAGCTTTTAGTCCGATGTACGTATCTTCCATCTTCTCAAAGTTGCGTGCTATAATATCAATATCATCAGCGAAACCAAGTAGCTGGACGGACTTTCTGAAAATCGTGCCACTCGTGTCTATCCTCGCTCTTCTTATCACACCCTCCAAAGCAATGTTGAATAGCAGACACGAAAGGCCATCACCTTGCCGTAGCCCTCTGCGAGTTTCGAAGGGACTCGAGTTTATCCCCGATACTCGAACAACGCACATCACTCGGTCCATCGTAGCCTTGACCAATCGTATCAGTTTGTCCGGGAATCCGTAGTCGTGCATGATTTTCCATAGCTGTTCTCGATCGATTGTGTCGTAGGCTGATTTGAAATCGATGAATAAGTGATGTGTGGGCACATTGTATTCGCGGCACTTTTGCAACACCTGGCGGATGGCGAACACTTGGTCCGTGGTAGTGCGTTCACCCATAAATCCTGCCTGATATTGTCCCACGAATTCGTTTACAATCGGTGAAAGTCGACGGCATAAGATTTGGGAGAGTACCTTGTAGGCGGCGTTCAGCAGAGTTATCGCGCGGTAATTGCAGCACTCCAGCTTATCGCCCTTTTTGTAGATGGGACACACGATTCCTTCCATCCATTCCTCCGATAAAATCTCGTCCTCCCAGATCTTGGTAACGACCCAGTGCAGTGCTTTCACTAGTGCATTACCACCGTGTTTTAGTAGCTCGCTTGGTAGTTGATCAACACCAGCAGCCTTATTATTTTTCAACCGGCTTACCACCTCCTCCACTTCTTGGAGGTCTGGGACCGGCAGTCTATCGTCTTCCGCACGCGTTCCCAAGTTCGTTACCGCGCCGCCACTTTCGTATTCCGCCACATCGCCATTGAGGTGCTCGTCGAAATACTGCCGCCACCTCTCGATCACCTCACAGTGGTTCGTGAGAAGATCCCCGTTGGTGTCCTTGCACATATCGGCCTGTGGCACATGGCCTCTGCGCGAACGGTTCACCTTCTCGTAGAACTTCCTTGTGTCATTAGCACGGAACAGCTGTTCCATCGCTTCGCGATCTCGGTCTTCCTGTTGGCGCTTTTTTCTACGGGATACCGAGTTTAGTCTGTTCCGCGCCTGTCTGTATCTCTCCTCGTTTGCTCTCGTCCGGTGTTGCAGCTTACTCGCCCAAGCTGCATTCTTCTCGGCCACTAACTGTTCACATTCGTCGTCGAACCAGTCGTTCCTTACGTTCGGTGCCGCCGTACCTAGCGTTGCTGAAGCAGTGCTACCTATGGCAGATCGGATGTGTCTCCAGCCATCTTCAAGAGTAGCTGCACCAAGCTGCTCTTCCGTTGGTAGTGCCACTGCCAACTGCTGCGCGTAATCTTGGGCTACTCCTGCATCCCGGAGCCGCGCAATGTTAAACCGCGACGATCGGTTTCGACGTCGGGTAGCCACCGTCGAAAGTTTTGAGCGCATGCATACAGCAACCAAGTAGTGGTCCGAATCTATATTCGCACTGCGGTAGGTGCGAACATTGTTGATGTCCGAGAAGAATTTTCCGTCGATCAAAACGTGGTCGATTTGGTTTTCGGTCTGTTGGTCAGGTGATCTCCAGGTAGCTTTGTGGATATCCTTGCGGGGAAAGAAGGTGCTTCTGACTACCATTCCTCGGGAGGCCGCAAAGTTGACACACCGTTGGCCGTTGTTATTCGATGCGGCATGCAGGCTGTTCGGCCCGATTACCGGTCGGGTACATTGCCTCCCTTCCTACCTGGGCATTCATGTCCCCGATGACAATTTTTACGTCTCTGCGTGGGCAGCCGTCATAGACTTGTTCCAGCTGCACGTAGAACGCTTCTTTCTCGTCATCGGGTCTCCCTTCATGTGGGCAGTGCACGTTGATGATGCTGTAATTGAAAAAACGGCCTTTAATTCTCAACTTACACATCCTAGCGTTGATCGGCTGCCACCCAATCACTCGCTGACGCATCTTGCCCAGCACTATAAAGCCAGTTCCCAGCTCGTTCGTTGTGCCACAGCTTTGGTAGAAGGTAGCCGCTCGATGTCCGCTTTTCCACACCTTCTGTCCCATCCAACAAAGCTCCTGCAGCGCTACGATGTCGAAGCTGCGAGGATTTAGTTCGTCGTATATTATCCTGTCGCAGCCTGCGAAACCTAGCGACTTGCAGTTCCATGTTCCAAGTTTCCAATCGTAGTCCTTATTTCGTCGCGTGGGTCTATGCCGATTGTTCCGGGTCGTATTCTCTCCTGTATTGTTTGTAATTAAAGTTTTATGGGCGGCTTATTAGGCCTACGCCAACCCCCTGTCTCGCCGGAGGATCATCGTGCTTGCTCTGTTTAACGTCCCAACTAGCACTAGGACGATCCCGTTGGTGGGGTTGCCACCTTGGATTTAGCTGGACGGGATGCAGCATTTCATACTCAGCCGCTGGATACCAGAACAGACGCTGTTTGAAGCCGCTCCTAACATGGAGTACAGACGCTCCGACATCCTCTAAAGAGGACCCCCTTCCCTGTCAGCATACGACCAAGG
Organism: Malaya genurostris; assembly: GCF_030247185.1. NCBI lineage: Eukaryota > Metazoa > Arthropoda > Insecta > Diptera > Culicidae > Malaya > Malaya genurostris. The sequence continues at coordinate 7,341,948 of NC_080570.1, read as the reverse complement.
TCCCACCGGGGTTGGTTACCCGATCTTTCCTATGGTTGCTCGTACCCCAGCCGGCACCGCGGGGAGGTAGGGATAGGAGTTACTGGACAAGAGGCTAAGAACCACAATGGGGCCTGAATTGCGCATTGTCCAGTCGTTTACCAGCCATGGGAGCAGCCTGGACCAAGCAAAACTAGTGAACTGAGCGAAGCCTTCAGCAGGATGAGAGCTGAGGAATCGGATAGCGACGACGAACGAGACATGGGTAATGTTGAAAGTATTCAAGTGGTGTCCATTAATAGTATAAATAATCCTTGTTTATTCAATTTGACGATGGAAGATAAAATAATTCAGATGGAAGTTGATTGTGGGTCGTCTGTTTCGGTTATGAGTAAAAAGCAATATTTTGCTAATTTTAACATACCTCTGGCTCACAGTGAAAAAAAATCGATAGTGGTAAATGGTGATGAGCTTAAAATAGAAGAGGAAGCAAAGGTTTCGGTCTGGTTTAAAAGTAAACATGCTATTTTAAAACTTCTAGTATTAAACTGTGAACACAATTTCATTCCATTGCTTGGTCGAACGTTGTTGGACATATTCTTCCAAGATTGGAGGAAATATTTCTCGAATTTGGGAAGCGTAAATAATATGGGCTTAGCAACAAATGATACATATATTCAAGACATCAAGAAAAAATTTGCTAAGGTTTTCATTAAAGACTTTTCATCTCCTATTGTTGGGTTCGAGGCAGAGCTAGTTCTAAAAAGTGATACTACAATTTTTAGAAAAGGTTATGAGGTACCTTTTCGTTTGAGAGATAAAGTGTCGGAATATCTGGATAGATTACAGAGAGAAAACGTTATCACACCTATACAAACAAGTGAGTGGGCATCTCCGATTGTTATAGTAATGAAAAAAAAATGAAATACGATTGGTAATAGACTGTAAAGTCTCAATTACTTTCGAATGCATACCCCTTGCCAACTGCACAAGACTTGTTTGCAGGTTTGGCTGGATGCAAAGTGTTTTGTGCACTTGATTCAGAAGGCGCATACACACAACTGTCTCTTTCGGAGAGGTCCAAAAAGTTTATGGTAATAAACACTTTTAAGGGTCTGTTTACATATAATAGATTACATCAAGGAGCTTCTTCAAGCGCTTCAATTTTCCAACAAGCTATGGACCAAGTACTAAAGGGAATTGAACATGTCTACTGTTATTTAGATGACGTACTTATTGCGGGTAAAGACCTGGAAGACTGCCAGAAGAAACTTGTTTTGGTGTTAGAAAGACTGTCTTCGGCAAATTTGAAAGTAAATTGGGAGAAATGTAAATTTTTTGTGACGTACTTCCTCATTTGGGACACATTTTAAGCGAAAATGGACTTTTACCATGTCCGGATAAAATCTTAACCATACAAAGAGCGCCTGTACCACGAAATGTTACAGAGCTAAAATCTTTTTTAGGCCTAATCAATTATTACCATAAATTTATACCAAGGTTGTCCACGAAATTGTATCATTTGTATAATCTATTGAAAAAGGAAGTTCGATATGTGTGAGACAAAGACTGTGACAGAGCGTTCTATGAAAGTAAAAGTTTACTTTTAAAAACTAAATTTTTGGAATTTTATGACCCGTTGAAACCACTAGTTGTTGTGTCGGATGCATCAGGCTATGTATTAGGGGGTGTAATTGCCCATATTATTGATGGAATTGAAAAGCCCATATGTTTTACCTCATTTTCATTAAATGATGCCCAGAAAAATTACCCAATATTACACCTTGAAGCGTTAGCTCTTGTTTGCACCATTAAAAAATTCCACAAATATATTTATGGGAAAAAGTTCTTGGTTTTTACAGATCATAAACCATTAGTAGGAATATTTGGAAGAGCGGGTAAAAACTCGATTTACGTCTCTAGATTGCAGAGGTATATTTTAGAACTTTCAGTATATGATTTTGAAATACAGTACAGACCGTCTTCCAAAATGGGGAATGCTGACTTTTGCTCAAGGTTCCCATTAGCTCAGTCCGTTCCTTAAGAACTGGACAGTAAAATTGTTAGAAGCATAAATTTCAGTAACGAATTCCCACATGATTATGCAGCGATTGCTAGAATGAATCGGGCCACACATTATCGAATGCCTTTTCAATATTCAACATTGCTGGGTGACGTTGTTAACCCTTGTGAGTTGGTGGATGGTGGATCTTCCTTTCCGGAACCCAAACTGTTCTTCCAGTAATATATCCTGTTCATCTGCGAAAGCAAGAATTCGCCTTTATATTGACTTTTCAAACAGCTTGAATAGGGAAGAGAGTAAGCTGATGGGCCGATAGCTCTTCGAAAGGGGAGGATCTTTCCCCGGTTTCAAAACTTTAGCTAAATTCCACTTTGAAGGGAAGTAATCAAGCTTCCAGCACCTGTAAAAAAATTTAGTTAAGAAAACAAATCAGCGAATACTCAAATGTTTCAGATCAATGTAGAATGTGTTGTCAAAGCCGGGGGCCTTCATATTTTTGGATTTTTTCACAATAGCCATCAGTTCATTCGCAGTGACTCTACTTTCCTCAGGAACCAAGCTGTCTGATTGGTCAACCTCAGCTGCGCTATCAGCAATGGCTCTTTCATGTGGACTAACAATGTTGAGTCCTAAATTGTGACAACACACAAACTGCTGGCCTAGCGCATTTGCCTTCTCTACTGGTGTGATTAAAGGTATTCCTTCAGCTGCGTCCTGGGGTGACATCAGAGGAGGAATAGGCTTCGGTTTTTTTCTTAAGCACCAGAAGGGCTTTGAATGTGGAAGAATTTCTCGAAGATTTTGCTGGAAGTTCCTGTTGCGAAGCTCCTGGATTCCTGGATTATCCTAGTTTAATTGTTATAAAAAGTCTTCTTATATAGGATGCCAGTTCGTTGATACTGCCTCCGGTGAATATTTCGAAGTCGGATGAGTTTCTTGGTGACACTGTCCATTTGAAGAGAGGTACTCGGCATATGTTGTACTGGAATCGTCCTATCACGAGTGACTGTGATTGAATGCTGGAAGGAAGAAAGGGCCGCATCGATTTCCATCGGGGTATCAAGTGGCAAATCGATATTAATAAGAGAGCTCGTTGAAGACAACAGGAGAGCTGTCTATGGCGATGTTGCTGATGAATATATCCAAAATGGAATGAACTCACGATCTGGAAAGTCGCGTTGGTTGATCCGGAGCGAGGATGTTGTACTGTCCACCTTCGTCATCTTCGGCAAGTACGAATCCGTTTCGATTCTGTCTTTTGTTTCCCCACAGCTCATGCCGTGCGTTCAGGTCCCCAGCAATGATGAATTTGTTCTGTCGTCGAGTAAGCATAGCCAGATCTCGCTTCAATGATGCACACGTACCATCTCGAAGATTTGTTTGTTTGCGGCAGTACGCTGCAATGATGATGATAGGTCCCATCGTCGTTGTAATCTCAATTCCGATGGCTTCTATAAGTTGCAATTTGAAGGCAGGCAGAAGCCTGTGCTGAATGGATCGTTCAATGGCAATGGAAACTCCCCCCCTCTGGTAGTTGTCCTGTCGAGCCTGTGAATCCTGTAATTGAAAATAAAAATAGAAATTTCAGGCTTATGATGAGTTTCAGTTAAAATAGCAATCTCGCCATTCTTCTCTTGAAGAAAGTCGGATAATTTAGAAGTTTTGCTCCTGAGTGAGCAAGCATTCCAACACAACCAACTCATTATATTGCATATTCGATGATGAATTTGCCTAAGGCGTTGATTTGATCTAACCGCGTTCTGCAGTTTCGTAGTTTTGTTGTCATTGTTTCAAAAATGACGATCAGTTGTTCAGCAGAGAATAAGTCACCAGAGTCATCCTTTGCTTGTGATTGATTATTGCCCCATCCAGGAGGGATTTTGGAGAAAGAATCTTTTTGTGATCTAGCTTATGAATCTTTTGGATTGCTGCGAGGAAGTGGCGGCAAATTTGGAATATCCCTCTTCGGTTCTTAAGAGTCGTGGAAAATTAATTTGATCCTTCTGTGGAACATTCTTGCGCGTTGATTGTTTACGGGACGCCTGTTGTCGAATTTTTGTGAACTCAGCACGTTTGGGACATGATTTGCTAGTAGATGGATGGTCGCAATCACAGTTCACACATTTTACAGCGATATTGTCTAGTAGTCAATCGTTGGTATTGTGAGATTTGGCACATTTCCCGCGCCGACTATTCATGTGGCAATTCCTCGCTCCATGGCCGTAGTTCAAACAGTTCGTGCACTGCGTGAAATCACGATGTACCTACCGGTTTATACTTTTGCCATTCGATGATTATATGGAATAAAAATTTTATCGTTTTTAGTTCATTCATGGTGATGGAGCCCTTCTCCAGATGAACCAGGTACAGTTGATCTCGATACTTTCTGTCCGTATTATGTCGTTTCATTTTAAACACCATCACAGGCTTTAGTCCAGCCTCCGACAGTGCCTGCTTTAGTTCGGCTTCCATCGTGTCGGGTAGTCCTCGAAGTACAACCTTCATAGGTTTGTTGGCGGCAATATCGTGTGTGAAGTATTCCGCTTTTGTTTGCTTCATGTACAATTCCACTGCTTTGTAGTGGTTCAAAGCCGGAACAGTTATTTTGTAGCCTTCAGTACATAAACGGATTGTTGTTTGAAGTCCTTTGCTGATCAGCGTGTTGAAATCCGAGCGTAGAGTTGGTGGGAAGCCCTTCAGGTAGTAAGGCGGCATTTTTTCCTTCTTCTACAGTTCCTCTTCGATGTCAACTGGCAGATCAGCGTATTAGTTATTACTCAGCAAACGGTCGTTTACCTGTACATCACTTAGCTTCAGACGCTTAGCATCCTTTGTATCCTTCTCGGATCTATGGCGCGTTTTATTCACAGCTTGGGTAGGTAGAAAGCTGCGAATAAAAGATAAAACAAAATCGAAATTAGTCGTAGTAGGTTAATCGTCTATCCACATCGAGTGTTAGATGACGAATAGATCGATTTTCATTTTTTTTTTCCATTCAATTTTTATTGTTCCTTTTTGTTACATTGCTGTATGGTTTACAATTCAAGTGATTCAAATGGTACATTTTTGCATCTTTCTTACAGACATTTTTTGTTTTGTTCACATTTTCGCATTGCCTAATTGGTAGTTTTCAGCTTTCACTGCATGGTTTGTTTTTATGACCTAATACTAACTTAACCTATTTTTACCTAATTTAATTAATTAAATTAAATTTTGAATTATTTCATATTCGGAGTTTTGGCATTTTGTAACGAATTTTTCGCATGTGTTTCTTATTTTCTCTTCGATTGTCTCGACATTAGCTAATCTATGGACATACACTGTTCTGGTACGCCAGTTTAAGTTTAAAATCATCTTCAAGCATCTGTTTTGTAAGACTTGAAATTTGTTTTTATGGCTATTTGCACAAGTGGACCATATTGGTATAGCATAATGTATTACCGGATCGATAATTTGTTTATAGATAGCTACCTTGTTTTGTTCATTCAGTTTAGATTGCCTATTTATTAGCGGGTACAATTTTTTAATTAAAAGTGAACATTTATTCAAGATCTTTTCTGTGTGACTTCTAAATAAAAGTTTTGAATCAGTTGTTAGACCTAAATAGACTGCTTCATTTGACCATTCGATGGATGTGCCGTGAAGTATGATTTTGCAATTGTCTTGGGGAATAAGCCTAGGGGATGGGCGGTACGGGAAAAATATAGTTTGTGTTTTACTAGAATTCACCTTGATTTTCCAGGTGTTCAAGTAGTTACAGTAGTTATCTAGACAGTTCTGAAGCTTTTTAGTAATATAACGAGTAATTCTTCCCTTACAAAGGATGGCAGTGTCATCTGCGAAGACTGAGAGGTAGCAGTCGTTGGGCATCTGAGGGATATCTGCCGTGTAGATGTTGTATAACACTGGACCCAGTAAGCTCCCCTGAGGGACGCCTGCTGGTATTCGAAATTCTTCGGAATATGTTTCATTTAGTGAGATTTTGAATGTTCGTTCTGAAAGGTAGTTTTGTATCATTTTAACTAAGTAAATGGGAAAGTTATAACGGTAGAGCTTGTAGATTAGTCCTTTGTGCCAGACATTGTCAAAAGCTTTCTCGATGTCTAATAAGACCATCGCCGTAGACTTGGACACTGCCTTATTTGAGCGGATAATTTTCATTACTCTATACAGCTGTTGAGTAGTGGAGTGTCCGGCTCTGAATCCAAACTGGACGGGGGGAATTATATTATTCGAGTTGGTGTGATCGAGAATTCTATCGAGTAGCATCCTTTCGAAAAGCTTACTTATAGCAGATATTAAACTGATTGGCCGGTAAGAAGTCGGAATCGAGGGATCTTTGCCTGGTTTAGGTAGCGGCACAACTTTTGCTGACTTCCAGCATGTAGGAAAGTACAAAAAATCGAGACAACGGTTGAATAGTTTGGTAATATGAGAGTACGCTTCGGTGCTTAATTTTTTCAAAACGAGGTTAAATATGCCATCGAAACCTGGGGCCTTCATGTTTTTACAGCGTTTTATGGCGATTACGACTTGTTCGGTTGTTATTTTCTTGTTGGCTGGGACATAACAAGCAGTTCTATCTAGTGTATCAATTGTATCTTGGACAATATTTTCCATTGGACTATTGATCGAGTTTCCTAAGTTGTGAGAGCTTATTATGTGGTTACCTATGGCGCTAGCTTTTTCCTCGGACGTTACTAGAATTGTATTTCCTACTTTCAAGGGAGGTACCTGCTTCGGTTTAGCTTTTAATATTTTGGACACTTTCCAAAATGGTTTAGAGTGAGGAATTTCGAAATATCGGAGCTAAATTTATCATTTTTGAGCTTTTGTATATGAAATGCTATAAGTTTAGTTAAATATTGTGAAGCATATTTTTTAGATAAATCACCGGATCGTTGAAATTGACGTCTAAATACATTCCTCGCCCTAATAATACTTTGTGTAAGTTGGTCTAATTGTAGTAGCTTACCATGAACAGGAACTTTGCGAATACACTCCTCTTCTGCCGTTTGGATGGCGAGTTGGAATTGTTGTATTGATCTGTCGATGTCTTCTGTAGAATTGAGCGGAGCGTCGAAATCAATCCTGCGATCCACTCTGCGACGAAACTCAACCCAGTTCACTCGATGGTAGTTCTTTCGAGTTTGAACCGGGCCACGAGTCGCCGTTTCGTGGATGGTCGTCAAATGGTGAGATAACTAAGTCCTCACAAGTCCCTATCTCATGCCTCCCCGAGCGTCTATGATGACATTTGGTCAATAGAACGGCGTCGACTGGGTGCTATCGCCTTCTGCGTTAGTAGCAGAATGAGAGGGTGCGAAATGGCTTGTAGGTTGAAGCCCATCCTAAAGTGCAGTGTTTATCATAGTATATTACAACATATAATTGTGTTGTTTATTACATCATGTATTATTATTATTATTATTTTTATTATTATTATTATTATTATTATTATTATTATTATTATTATTATTATTATTATTATTATTATTATTATTATTATTATTATTATTATTATTATTATTATTATTATTATTATTATTATTATTATTATTATTATTATTATTATTATTATTATTATTATTAGAAGAGCGTAACTTACACTGCGACATTACCTGTTATATTGTATCATAGCATATTATTTCATATATTATCGTCTTACACTATTTTATGTTATTAAATACTATGTTGTATGGTATTATACTGCATTGCATTATATCATATTATATTGTATTATATTATATTATATTTTATTATATTATGTTATATTATATTTCTATTATGTTATGTTATATTGTATCGCATTATGTTGTATTATATTTTATTATATTGTAGGGTTTATTATGAGTAGTACTACGTACCTCTGCGCAAAATATAAATTTGTTTTCCTTATAAGTTATCATTTTTAAAGTAACTTTCAACTAAATATCAAGGTCGTCACAAGGTGAGCTTGGTCCTCACTGGTTCCTGTTTCATGCCTACCCGTGTGTCTGTGGTGACAAAAGGTCGATGGAATGCGTTGATGGCAGAATGAGAGGATGAGAAATGACATATAAATTCAAGTAATATAATATCATAGCATATCGCAACATATCATTTTATTTATTCTATTATTTATTATATAATTCATTGTACTATATTATATTGTTTTTTGTTGTTATTTTCATTATTATATTGATTGTTATTATTATTAATTTGTCATCAATAATAATAACATATATTATTTTTATAGATGTGGATATTATTATTGTTATTAGAAGAGAAATATTCTACTTCCTGCAGTATTGCGAAGATAGAAGAGCATAACTGACTCTCTACATTGACTGTTATTTTATTTCATGTTTTATAATATATTATATTATATTGTATGACATTGTATTATATTATTTTGTAATCTATTATATCATTTTATGTTATATTAATTTCATTACACTATGTTTCATTGTATTTATCAATATAAAACATTTTGCACGGGGGCGTAAAGGGGAGGGAGCATCAGGGCATCGGACGAATTGATGACTGGACAAGGGATTGTGGATAGCCAGCCCAAGTCACTTGAAGGAAACTTGTTTCCTTCTGAAGGTTTGAAATGAGTCTGACGCGCCCTTCTCAAACAAACCATCAGGCGGGTTCAAGCATGTATAGCGATATGCTTCATCCATGCACTGGATGTTATGGTTGGAAGAGCATCTTTTATTCCCGCGGAATACGAGTAAGTGACTCTACTTACGTATCCGCCCAACCCTTTTTGTTCGCTTTTCGGTAACAGCTATAGTAAGAAGGTGAATGGATGAGTCATATCGGGACTACTGTAAGTCTACCCGCATCCACTGGCAAGTCCTTGAACTGATGGTGGCTTCACTTCACATCACATCACATCACACGAGTCGCCGTTTCGTGGATTTGCTGGATGACCGGGTAGTGGTCGGAACTTAATTCTTGGAAGGTTACAGGCTTCGGTAGATCCATGTTGGTCAGGAACACATCAAGAGTGGAGGGCACTCCAGCTGGTGATAGGTAGGTGGGACGTTCGGGAGCGTTGACGATGAAGTATCCAAGCTGTGCTTCGTCGAAGGTCATACGGCCATTTTGATTGCGGATGTGATTGCCCCACAACTCATGCCGAGCATTGAGGTCACAGGCGACTATGAACTTCTTACGGTGACGTGTTAATTTAACCATGTCATTCCGGAACTTCCTGGCCATGCCGTTGCCATTATAGCATTGATGAGGACAGTACGCTGCTATCACCAGCAGGGCACCGTTGCTTGTAGAGATCTCCACACCTAGTGCTTCGATGATTGAGGTTGTGTAATGCGGTTGAACGGTAAATTTGATTGGCTTTTTAATCGCGATGGCAACCCCACCCCCTTGGGAGTGCGTGCGATCAAGCCGTACCAAACTATATCCAGGTAGATGAATGTTGATATCCGGTTTCAGGAATGTTTCAGTAATCGCAATGATGTCAGCATCTTCACGCGAGCATAATTCCAGCAGTTCCATGCACTTGGGCTTAATGGCATGGGCGTTCCATAGTAAAATTTTCAAAGGTCTAGCATCCATGTTTGATGACGAATTCTCCCAATACCAGTATTTGCTCAGCACGCGTGTTGCATTGCTGTAGCTGGGTCCACATAGCTGTGAATATCGGCAGAAGCTCTGCTGCGGTATATTTGGGGGTCGAATTGTTACCTTCTTGAGGGTTGGGGTTTGGTTTTCCAGGAATATGCCAAGCAGAGGGAGAACCATTACCTCCTTGGAATCCTGGGGGAAGCGGGTCGGAAGACTCGGGCCCTTGAGTGCGGTTATCCGGCCCACCTGGCGGTAGCTCTGGAAAATTTTCCTGTGTAAACGCCGGAAGATTGTTTGGTCGACGTCCTGGCTGGTTTTTCTTTGATGCTTCCTTACGGATGCGTTTATATGATTCACGTGCCCCGCACGTTCGGTCGGTAGCACAATGTTGCTCACTGCAGTTGGCACACTTAAACTGAGTAGCTTCATTGGCTGGACAAGCACTGGTTTCGTGATCAGAAGCACAGTTATTACACCTTGGCTTCAGGTTACAGTTTCGAGTGCCATGCCCGAAATGCAAGCACCGCATACACTGCGTGACATCACGATGCATTCCTCGATACGGTTCCCACGAAATAACGACGTTGCAGATAGCTTTCATGGCTTTTAAAGCACCAAGGGTTACTGTTCGCTTCCGGAAATGTACGAGGTAGAGACAGTCTCTAAACTGCTGGTGCACTTGTTGCTTCCTGGCGATGACAAAAACTGCTAGAGGATTTAATTTGTATTTTTCCTCCAGCTCGGCCTTGATGTCGGCTGTTTGCATTATCGGTAAACCTCTCAACACTGCTTTAAACGGTTTTTCCGACGGCATGTCGTGGGTAAAATACTGTGCTTTTTGTTCATTCAGATATGATTTAGTTTTCAAATATTCGTCCTTTGACTGTACCATCACTTTTATACCAACTCTGGTAAGTTTAAACTGCGCACTGATGCCTTTCGACTGGAGATCCAGCTGCAATTTCATCAGGGGAATCGACTTCACTATCAGCGGTGGTAGTTTTGTAGCTACGACGACAGGAGGGATTTCTACTTCTTCCTCTTGACCGAATCCGTCCAATTCACTGCCATTAATGGCTGTACCATTTTCACTTAAAACACTGAACCTGTTTGCAGACAGTAGCGAAGCTTCATCGTTCGTTCGAATTTTCTTTGCCGGGACGCCCGGGGTACTAACAGTGACATTAGCAGACTTGACTGTACTGGCTGAAACGTTAGCAGATTTCCTGCGTCGCATTTTGGGTTTGGAACCAGATTTCTTCCGTTTACCCATTGACGGAATAGAGCGAATGAAAAACTAACAACTACTAAAAAACACGTCCGATCTGCTATACACACAGCAAACGAATGACTGACTCTACTGACTGACTCTAGATCGATTTTCGACCACGGTTCCCCTTTTTATAACGTTCATTTGAAGATATGTGCATGACTACCTCAAAATCGTCGTCCTTGCGCGAAAAACCCAAGCGAAACTAAAGAATTTTCCGTGTTGTTTTCAAATTTTGAGAAAGCTTAATTTTTTAGTTGTTTGTGGTTATCTCACACTGTTCAAAATATTATCCTGAATTCCTGATCATATTGTTGATGAAATAGTGAAAGAATTATGTTGCTGCCATTAATACAAGTCGAGATATTCACGATTAAGTTCTGCCCATATGGCTAATTTTGAAAAGGCTCCCGTATTCACGATAAAAAGGCGGATGAGTAATGTTAGGAAATATGCCATAGCCAATTTTTATCAAGACAGAAATGAAAACAACAAACACGGTTATGTATTTGTTCCCAATTACGTATAACGAGTGCTGGACGCTTCCATGGCTGGTGGGTTTTACAATATTGTAAACATCATCAGATACGACTAATTCTGTATAAAATGTTCAAATCGACGAATGTAACAATGAGAGATTTTCTTTTATTTATTTATTTATTGTAAAAACAACAGACACGATGTGGTCCTAATGATTAATTATAATACTATGTAAGAATTTGAAAAATGGAAGTCGAGCTCAGATGACACTCGATTGAATGACCGTTGTAAGGCGATAATCGCACCTTTTATTCCGTAGTTAATGCGGCGTAAAGGAAGTCGAAGAAAAGCGTTGTTGCGGAGAGCTCGAGGACGAACATTGATGTTGACTTCATGGAGCAAAGTGGGGCAGTCGATCCTATCATTCAAAACATCTGCTATCATTAAAGCACGCGATAGCTCCCGTCTTACTTGCAGTGTGTCTAGACCGATTAGCAATCCCCGACTTTCATAGCTCGGTAGTTGATGAGGATTGGTCCAAGGTAAACGGCGAAGAGCGAATCGAACGAATCTACGTTGAATCGACTCGATTCTATTAACGCCATTGAGGTAGTGAGAGTTCCAAACAGCTGAACAATATTCCAGAGTAGAGCGAATGAGTGATCAGTATAGGGATTCCAAGCAGTAAACATCCGTAAAATGCTTAGCCATTCTCATCACGAGTCCAAGGCAGCGAGAAGCTTTAGCCACAACGTAGTTGATGTGTTGCTTGAATGTTAACTGCTCGTCAAGAAAAACGCCGAGATCCTGGATGCACGTCGATCTACCAATCATCGCTCAATAAAGTATTCGAATTTCAAAGGCACTTTTTTTCTCGTAAACGTACTGTTCTAGCATTTTTCTGGATTAACGGTCATGTAATTAAATTTGAACCAATCCGAAAAGATTGCCATTTGTCGCTGAAGAAACGTCGCATCCTCTGAGTTGCGAATAACACGGTAGATCTTGAGGTCATCTGCAAAAGTCCCTTTGTTTACTTCCTCTTTCAACTTTTAAAAAGAATAAATCACAGGTTTAAGTTGCGATTAAGAATGAATCTTTATTTTGTTAGTTCGTTAATTTATATCCTATCCTCTCCTAGTCTAGCTAATTAGTTTTCTTTTTTACAATTGGTGAGAATCTAGGGGGGAGGAGTTAGAACGCGCAGTGTAAGTCGGGTTTAACCAATAGGATTAGTTGTATCGAGTCGGCCATTGTATACTTTGTGAGTAAGAGAGGAAATAAGCTTCTTGATGAGAGTGAGCGGGTGTGATACGGAGAGGAGCGGGCGATAGCATGTTGGGTTATTCTCGTGAGTGTCGGTTTGAGTTAGTGTGCGTTCTTGAGTTACTGTTATTCTAGGTCGTGCTGGTTGGTATTCAATTGTGGACATGAGGGGCGTCAAGAAGGGGAAAGTCACACAGTTGGTTATGTTTATTTTAAGTGTTCTGCTATGACATAACGATTTGAAACTTGATGCTTCCTTGTTTCTGAAGTCGAAATTTATGTCTACGTCGTTCCTTTCTTTGGGTCAGCGTGAAGGGTGTTGATATTTTAGTTGCCTTCGTGTAGGTAATGTATTTGTTTTATGTAGGTTTCTAGGTTTTCGTGGAATGGTGTTTTTACGGGATTTTTTCAAGTGCGTGTGGTCTGGGGTGTGAGAAAGATTTAGTCTTGAATATTCATATTTCATGGTCTGAAATGTGTGAGGAGATTTAGCGTTGAATATTCCTATTACATGGTCTGAAATGTGTGAGGAGATTTAGCGTTAAATGCTCATATTACATCATCCCCCTTTTGGAAGAATGATGTAACGAAGGGAAATCATTCTATAGTGCTTTATGGGATTAGGTTACCGTTTATGCGTTCGAACTTCCTAACAATTTTAATGTATATTACATAGTTTTCTTATAGCTAATATAACCGAATTTGAGAGTTTTTCTCAGAGAAGCTGAGTAAAACTTCACTTACGCCCACGGCAATGATTTTTTGATTTTTCTCCTTTTTTTTGTTTTACGTGGGGTTAAGCTCGGTAGCTGAATCCTAATTCTAAAAGTTTGATGTTACAATTTTGTATTTCATGTTTTAATAAGTCTATTTTTGTGAACAATGTTTTTTTCTTTTGATTGTAAACTTTGTATTTCGCAATTTGAATCTTGAAGTTGTGTAACTTTAAATGGACCTATATAAAATGGATCTATCTTGCGTCTATTTTCGTTTTGTAGATACACTATGTCGTTCAAATGTATTTCTATCGGATTGCACAGGTGATCTGTTGTTGATTTTCTAATTTTTTTTTTGGTGTATTAGATGTTTGTTTGCAATTTCGTGTGATTTGTGTAGTCGGTATTGTAATTCTTTATTGTACATGTCGAAATTATATATCGGTTCAATTTTGTCTGGGTAGGTTTCTTGTGGTAGTCTGGCTTTTACTCCGAACACTAGTTCGTAGGGTGTATACCCATGATCTGAGTTTGGTGTTGTGTTATATGAAAATGCATAGTATTGTAACCAATCATCCCAGTCAGATTGATGTTCGTTAATAAAAGATCGCAGAAACTCGTTGAGGCATCTGTGATTTCTTTCCAAAGAACAAATTGTCTGAGGATGATAAGCTGTCGAAAATGTTTGTTTAATTTTTAACAATTTGCAAATTTGTTTTAGAACCTCGTTTTTATATTCGGTTCCTCTGTCGGTTTTTAACTCAAGAAACTTACTGTAAGTTAGGATAAAATTTTCTACTAAAGCTTTAGCTACAACGTTAGCTTCATTAGTAGGTATGGGTATATATACAACGTATTTGGTTAGTTCACATTGTATGCTTACAGCGTATCTGTTATTATGGGTTGTTTTGGGCAACGGTCCTACAGTATCGATTGCCACTATTTCAAATGGTTTATTAGGTGTATTCGTAATTTGTAATTTTTCTATAGTATGCTTAATGATTTTGTTCTTTTTGCAAATTTCACAGGCCTTGATGAAATTAGCAATTGAACTTTTCATGAATTTCCATGTATATATTTCTCTTAATTTGAGGTACAATCTGTTTTGTCCGATGTGTCCTCCTGTAGGTAATTCATGGTGATTCTTTAATATTGCTTGTATTTCGCGAAGGTTACTAATAAACTTCGGTGGTTTGTAGATAATGATTTGTAATGTTTTTAGTGTTTGTAGGACGAGTCCTTTAAACATTTCCATGGGTACCATTTCAAATATTTTATCATTGCAAGAGATTGCTACTCTGGTAACTTTTAATTTCCTCATTTCTTCTTGATATTTGGAGATTGCAAACACGAGTGTTTGTCTGATATCTCTTACTTCTGTAATTACACGATGCATCGGTTTTTGTTTCTGTGTTCCTTTATATGTGTCAATTATAATATGATTGTTTTCGAAAAAACTTGTTTTAATCCACCTAGTGGTGTAATGATGCCTTTCTCATATCAATCAAACTATCATATATAATACTGTGGTATTCTTCAAAATAATTTTCTTCGATTCTTAAAAGAATAACCGAAATCGGTTTGTTTGACCGTCTACTGATAAAAACTATCAATTGGAAAACATTTGAGGTCGATTTAGAAAAATTTTTAAGGTTTTTCCCCATTTTCAGTGATGGTATACAACTTTTAACACACTTTACCCTATAGTTCCGGATCCGCATGGAATTCAGGAATTACGTATGGGACCACAGGATCTTTCATTTGAACCTAAGTTTGTGAAAATCGGTCGCGCCATCTATGAGAAAAGTTAGAAAACATATTTTCATTTTTTTGCACATTTTACCCCATAACTCCCGAACCAGAAGTTGGATCCAAATAAGGTTCAGGAATTTTTTATGGGACCTTAAGACCTTTAATTTGAATCTAAGTTTGTAAAAATTGGTTCCGCTATCTCTGAGAAAAGTTAGTGCACTTATTTTCACAATTTTTTGCACATTTTACCCCATAATTCCGGAACCGGAAGTCGGATCCAAATGATATTCAGGAATTTTGTATGGGACCACAAGACCTTTCATTTGAATCTAAGTTTATGGAAATCGGTTCAGCCATCTTCGAGAAAAGTCGGTTCAAAAGTCGGTTTTCACAGTGATTGCATAATCTTTCTATATGAGAAAGGCAAAACATCTTATTTTCAATAGGTTTCTTACTTCGCTAGGGGTTTCCGTAGAATAAACAGAGAGTTGATAAGGCTCACTGTTGATGCAAGGATTATTATTAGTGCTTGAGTTATTCATGTGGTTAGTATTTTTGTTATTTGTTCTGTTCCTTTTCCCTTTTTATAAGTTCTTGTTTTCTTGATATTGACCTTGTATTAACCATCAACATACTATTTGCCTTCAATTCATCTGAGGACATTATTATGCGTGATAACGCATCAGCTGCAACGTTACTTTTACCTTGAATATACTGAATATACTGAATATACTATACTATATATACTAATTCCTCTAAATCTAACCTCATTCTTGTCAATTTGGAGGTTGGGTTTTTCATATTAAATAGAAATACTATCGGTCTGTGATCCGTTCGTATAGTAAATTTGCGTCCATATAAGTAGGACTTGAAGTAATTAATTGACCAGTGTATTGCTGTAAATTCTTTCAAAATTACTGATTTATTTTTTGTCGTGAATACGACTTACTTTACTATGGGGTGCCTTTTCAAAATTTACCCTCTGAGAGAGTGATAAGAATCAGAACGCGTTCTAAGGAAGAGAACAAAATATCTGCTGCTGTACAACAAATCGTCCGGGAAAAATGTTCCGAAAAGTGGTGAATATCGCAGTGAGTTCCTCAATTTGGTCCTTGTGAATGCTAGAAACGAGTCCCTTCAGCATATTGATAGTTTCTTTCAATAAATTATGCAAATCCGAAATGAAATAATCAACATTAAAATTCTGAAAGCGGCTATTTTTATAGCCGTTAGGACCGCTCATTAGTGAAAAAGCTGCAAACGAAATCAGGTAGAAACAAGCCTCTCAACAAAACTTGAATCAGTTTGGATTAGAGGTGTGCAAAACAGCTCATTTTGGTGAACAGCTCCGAACCGATCAGCTCACCAAAGTGAATCGATTCGATGTATCAGCTCATCAGCTCTTTTAGTTTGAACATAAGGTTCATTTTGTACGCCGTTTTTCTCATGCACCGGTTTTCTTTCATATGCATGATCGAAATTGAATCATTGATTTGCAATGATGCAATGAATGCAATGCGAATTAGTTTATCTTTAATTGATGTCGACTAAATTGAATCTCTTAAAGAGCCAAAGATCCGACCAGCTCGTAGCGTGTTCCCTTCGTCATAATGCAGTGAACTGGGTAGCAAATGAGTGAGCTGATGAGCTGCGGTTCTTTTGAAAAGAGCTGTGAGCTGTCAGCTCACTTCAATGATTCGATTCACTGGAACAGCTCAGGAGCGAATTGCCCATCTCTAGTTTGGATTGTATCGCCACGCTTTCAACAAGAGCGATTACGTCACAGCTGCCAGTCATTAGCATTGGGAAAAAAAACAACGATGGAGAGCATTGCACAAGATCAGCCGTTCTAATGGCTCTAAACGTTTTCTAAAGAACTATTAGGATTTGTTGTTCGCAAATCGTAGGGAAATATCCTCAGTTTACTACAATTCAAGAACAGTTTGCTTAGATTTGTGCACTTTTCGCTGTGTGAAACTCACAGTAATCGAGATCAAGTGAAGCCTTCTTTGTTTTTGCGAAAAATGTTCCAGAGTTTAATGACGTAAAGAATTACGCAATTTGACTCTTCTGAATGCTGGAAACGAATCCCTACAGCATATTGATAGTTTCTTTCAATAAAATATGCAAATCCGAAATGAAATAATCGACATTAAAATTCTGTATGCGGCTATTTTTATAGCCGTTAGGACCGCCCATTAGTGAAAAAGCTACAAACGAAATCACATAAAAGGAAATCTCTTAACAAAAATTGAATCAGTTTGGATTCTATCGCCCCTATGAGCAGATGTGTTTTGTGTCGTCTGCACAGCTAGTTTCGCTTTCGACAAGAGCGAATTCGTCACAGCTGCCAGTCATTAGCATTGGGAAAAAAACAACGGTGGAGAGCATTGCACAAGATCAGCCGTTCTAATGGCTCTAAACGTTTTCTAAAGAACTATTAGGATTTGTTGTTCGCAAATCGTAGGGAAATATCCTCAGTTTACTACAATTCAAGAACAGTTTGCTTAGATTTGTGCACTTTTCGCTGTGTGAAACTCACAGTAATCGAGATCAAGTGAAGCCTTCTTTGTTTTTACGAAAAATGTTCCAGAGTTTAATGTCGTAGAGAATTACGCAATTTGACTTTTCTGAATGCTAGAAACGAGTCCCTTCAGCATATTGATAGTTTCTTTCAATAAATTATGCAAATCCGAAATGAAATAATCAACATTAAAATTCTGAATGCGGCTATTTTTATAGCCGTTAGGACCGCCCATTAGTGAAAAAGCTACAAACGAAATCACATAAAAGGAAATCTCTTAACAAAAATTGAATCAGTTCGGATTCTATCGCCCCTATGAGCAGATGTGTTTTGTGTCGTCTGCACAGCTAGTTTCACTTTCGACAAGAGCGAATTCGTCACAGCTGCCAGTCATTAGCATTGGGAAAAAAACAACGGTGGAGAGCATTGCACAAGATCAGCCGTTCTAATGGCTCTAAACGTTTTCTAAAGAACTATTAGGATTTGTTGTTCGCAAATCGTAGGGAAATATCCTCAGTTTACTACAATTCAAGAACAGTTTGCTTAGATTTGTGCACTTTTCGCTGTGTGAAACTCACAGTAATCGAGATCAAGTGAAGCCTTCTTTGTTTTTGCGAAAAATGTTCCAGAGTTTAATGTCGTAGAGAATTACGCAATTTGACTTTTCTGAATGCTAGAAACGAGTCCCTTCAGCATATTGATAGTTTCTTTCAATAAATTATGCAAATCCGAAATGAAATAATCAACATTAAAATTCTGAATGCGGCTATTTTTATAGCCGTTAGGACCGCCCATTAGTGAAAAAGCTACAAACGAAATCACATAAAAGGAAATCTCTTAACAAAAATTGAATCAGTTTGGATTCTATCGCCCCTATGAGCAGATGTGTTTTGTGTCGTCTGCACAGCTAGTTTCGCTTTCGACAAGAGCGAATTCGTCACAGCTGCCAGTCATTAGCATTGGGAAAAAAACAACGGTGGAGAGCATTGCACAAGATCAGCCGTTCTAATGGCTCTAAACGTTTTCTAAAGAACTATTAGGATTTGTTGTTCGCAAATCGTAGGGAAATATCCTCAGTTTACTACAATTCAAGAACAGTTTGCTTAGATTTGTGCACTTTTCGCTGTGTGAAATTCACAGTAATCGAGATCAAGTGAAGCTTTCTTTGTTTTTGCGAAAAATGTGAAAAAGGGGAATGCGTGCATAATTCATACAATTGATATTCGGAAGTGTTAAGGAACATGTCAGTTGTTTTCGTATTCACGACATCCAGTTATGTCTCTGACATTACCCACCCGCCTTTTTTCTCCGGGTGTAAAGCTTTTACTGGCAAATGCTATTGGTAAGTCATTGCCATTGATTATTGTCGTGAATACGACTTACTTTACTATGGGGCGCCTTTTCAAAATTAGCCATATGGAAGAATGGGCAGAACTTAATCGTGAATATCTCGACTTGTATTAATGGTAGCAACATAATTCTTTCACCATTTCATCAAAAATATGATCAGGAAATCAGGATAATATTTTGAACAGTGTGCGATAACCACAAACAACTCAAAAATTAAGTTTCCTAAAATTTGAAAACAACGCGGAAAATTCTTTACTTTCGCTTGGGTTTTTCGCGCAAGGACGACGATTTTGAGGTAGTCAGGCACATATTTTCAACTGAATGCGTATAAAAGGGGAATCGTGGTCGAAAATCGATCATATATTCGTCATCTAACACTCGATGTGGATAGACGAATAACCTACTACGACTAATTTCGATTTTGTTTTATTTTTTATTCGCAGTTGTCTACCTACCCAAGCTATGGGTAAAAACCGCCATAGATCCGAGAAGGATCCAAAGGATGCTAAGCGTCTGAAGCCAAGTGATGTACAGGTAAACGACCGTTTGCTGAGTAAAAACCAATATGCTGATCTGCCAGTAGATGTCGAAGAGGAACTGCAGAAGAAGGAAAAAATGCCGCCTTTCTACCTGAAGGGCTTCCCACCAACTCTACGCTCGGATTTCAACACACTGATCAGCAAAGGACTACAGGCAACAATCCGTTTATGTACTGAAGGCTACAAAATAACTGTTCCGGCTTTGAACCACTACAAAGGAGTGGAATGCTATCTGAAGCAGACAAAAGCGGAATACTTCACACACGATATTGCCGCCAACAAACCTATGAAGGTTGTACTTCGAGGACTACCCGACATGATGGAAGCCGAACTAAAGCAGGCACTGTCGGAGGCTGGACTAAAGCCTTTGATGGTATTTAAAATGAAGCGCCATAATACGGACAAAAAGTTTAGAGATCAACTGTACCTGATTCATCTGGAGAAGGGCTCCATCACCATGAGTCAACTGAAAACGATTAAATCGTTATTTCACATAATCATCGAATGGCAAAAGTATAAACCGGTACATCGGGATGTCACACAGTGCACGAACTGTTTGAACTACGGCCATGGAGCGAGGAATTGCCACATGAAAAGTCGGTGCGGGAAATGTGCCGAACCACACAATACCAACGATTGCCTACTAGATGACATCGCTGTAAAATGTGTGAACTGTGATGGCGACCATCCATCTACTAGCAAATCGTGTCCCAAACGTGCTGAGTTCACAAAAATTCGACAACAGGCGTCCCGCAAACAATCAACGCGCAAGAATGTTCCACAGAAGGATGAAGTTAATTTCCCACGGCTCCCACCGAAGAGGGATATTCCGAATTTGCCGCCACTTCCTCGCAGCAATCCAAAGACTTCAGCCGCTGGATCTCAAAAAGAATCTTCCTCAAGAATCCCTCCTGGATGGGGCAATAATCAACCACAAGCAAAGGATGACTCTGGTGATTTATTCTCTGCTGAACAACTGATCGTCATTTTTGAAACAATGACAACAAAACTACGAAACTGCAGAACGCGGTTAGATCAAATCAACGCCTTAGGCAAATTCATCATCGAATATGCAATATAATGAGTTGGTTATAGTAAATTGGAATGCTTGCTCACTCAGGAGCAAAACTGCTGAATTGTCCGACTTTCTTCAAGAGAAGAATGCCGATATTGCTATTTTAACTGAAACTCATCTTAAACCTGAAATTTCTATTTTTATTTCCAATTACAGGATTCACAGGCTCGACAGGGCAACTACCAGAGGAGGGGGAGTTGCCATTGCCATTAAACGATCCATTCAGCACAGGCTTCTGTCAGCCTTTAAATTGCAACTCATAGAAGCCATCGGAATTGAGATTACAACGACGATGGGACCCATCATCATCATTGCAGCGTACTGCCCCAAACAAACCAATCTTCGAGATGGTACGTGTGCATCATTGAAGCGAGATCTGGCTATGCTCACTCGACGACAGAACAAATTCATCATTGCTGGGGACCTGAACGCACGGCATGAGCTGTGGGGAAACAGAAGACAGAATCGAAACGGATTCGTACTTGCCGAAGATTACGAAGCTGGACAATACAACATCTTCGCTCCGGATCAACCAACGCGACTTTCCAGATCGGGAGTTCATTCCATTTTGGATATATTCATCAGCAACATCGCCATAGACAGCTCTCCGGTTGTCTTCAACGAGCTCTCTTCTGACCACTTTCCAGTAATATTGACGTTGGGATCTTCACCAGAAACAGTGCCTATTCAACCTCGGAGGAACTATTATCGCACCGATTGGGTCCAATTTCAACATATCGCCGACCAACTTATTAATATCGATTTACCACTTGATTCCCCGATGGAAATCGATGCAGCCCTATCTTCCTTCCAGCATTCAATCACAGTCGCTCGTGATAGGACGGTTCCAGTACAACATATGCCGAGTTCCTCTCTTCAAATCGACAGTGTCACCAAGAAACTCATCCGACTTCGGAATATCTACCGGCGGCAGTATCAACGAACTGGCATCCTAGATAGGAAGACTACTTATAACAACTTAACTAGGATAATCCAGGAATGGATATCTGAGCTTCGCAACAGGAACTTCCAGCAAAAGCTTCGAGAAATTCTCCCACATTCAAAGCCCTTCTGGTCCTCAACGAAGGTGCTTAAGAAAAAACCGAAGCCTATTCCTCCTCTGATGTCACCCCAGGACGCAGCTGGAGGAATACCTTTAATCACACCAGTAGAGAAGGCAAATGCGCTAGGCCAGCAGTTTGTGTGTTCTCACAATTTAGGACTTAACATTGTTAGTCCATATGAAAGAGCCGTTGCTGATAGCGTAGCTGAGGTTGACCAATCAGACAGCTTGGTTCCTGAGGAAAGTAGAGTCACTGCGAATGAGCTGATGGCTTTTGTGAAAAAATCCAAAAATATGAAGGCCCCCGGTTTCGACAACACATTCAACATTGAGCTGAAACATTTGAGTATTCGCTCATTTGTCTTCTTAGCTAAACTTTTTAACAGGTGCTGGGAGCTTGGTTACTTCCCTTCAATGTGGAAGTTAGCTAAAGTTATCCCAGTTTTGAAACCGGGGAAAGATCCTTCCTTTTCCAAGAGCTATCGGCCCATCAGCTTACTCTCTGCCCTATCCAAGCTGTTTGAAAAGTCAATACAAAGGCGAATTCTTGCTTTTGCAGATGAACAGGATATATTTCTGGAAGAACAGTTTGGGTTCCGGAAAGGAAGATCCACCATCCACCAACTCACAAGGGTTAACAACGTCATCCAGCAAAACAAATCAGTGTCCAAAACGACTGCCATGGCAATATTGGATATTGAAAAGGCATTCGATAATGTGTGGCACGATGGACTGGTGTTCAAACTGCATCGGTATAATTTTCCCATGTATCTTATTAAAATTATCAAAAATTATCTTGCAGATAGAGCATTCCAGGTTTCTCTGAATAATGCACTTTCAGAAAGATTTACTATTCCTGCTGGTGTACCCCAGGGAAGTATCCTAGGTCCCATTCTATACAACATTTTCACATCAGACATCCCACCTCTTCCAGGTGGTGGTGTTCTGTCACAATTTGCTGATGTCAATTATGACTGTGAAACTCACAGTAATCGAGATCAAGTGAAGCCTTCTTTGTTTTTGCGAAAAATGTTCCAGAGTTTAATGTCGTAGAGAATTACGCAATTTGACTTTTCTGAATGCTAGAAACGAGTCCCTTCAGCATATTGATAGTTTCTTTCAATAAATTATGCAAATCCGAAATGAAATAATCAACATTAAAATTCTGAATGCGGCTATTTTTATAGCCGTTAGGACCGCCCATTAGTGAAAAAGCTACAAACGAAATCACATATAAGGAAATCTCTTAACAAAAATTGAATCAGTTTGGATTCTATCGCCCCTATGAGCAGATGTGTTTTGTGTCGTCTGCACAGCTAGTTTCGCTTTCGACAAGAGCGAATTCGTCACAGCTGCCAGTCATTAGCATTGGGAAAAAAACAACGGTGGAGAGCATTGCACAAGATCAGCCGTTCTAATGGCTCTAAACGTTTTCTAAAGAACTATTAGGATTTGTTGTTCGCAAATCGTAGGGAAATATCCTCAGTTTACTACAATTCAAGAACAGTTTGCTTAGATTTGTGCACTTTTCGCTGTGTGAAATTCACAGTAATCGAGATCAAGTGAAGCTTTCTTTGTTTTTGCGAAAAATGTGAAAAAGGGGAATGCGTGCATAATTCATACAATTGATATTCGGAAGTGTTAAGGAACATGTCAGTTGTTTTCGTATTCACGACATCCAGTTATGTCTCTGACATTACCCACCCGCCTTTTTTCTCCGGGTGTAAAGCTTTTACTGGCAAATGCTATTGGTAAGTCATTGCCATTGATTATTGTCGTGAATACGACTTACTTTACTATGGGGCGCCTTTTCAAAATTAGCCATATGGAAGAATGGGCAGAACTTAATCGTGAATATCTCGACTTGTATTAATGGTAGCAACATAATTCTTTCACCATTTCATCAAAAATATGATCAGGAAATCAGGATAATATTTTGAACAGTGTGCGATAACCACAAACAACTCAAAAATTAAGTTTCCTAAAATTTGAAAACAACGCGGAAAATTCTTTACTTTCGCTTGGGTTTTTCGCGCAAGGACGACGATTTTGAGGTAGTCAGGCACATATTTTCAACTGAATGCGTATAAAAGGGGAATCGTGGTCGAAAATCGATCATATATTCGTCATCTAACACTCGATGTGGATAGACGAATAACCTACTACGACTAATTTCGATTTTGTTTTATTTTTTATTCGCAGTTGTCTACCTACCCAAGCTATGGGTAAAAACCGCCATAGATCCGAGAAGGATCCAAAGGATGCTAAGCGTCTGAAGCCAAGTGATGTACAGGTAAACGACCGTTTGCTGAGTAAAAACCAATATGCTGATCTGCCAGTAGATGTCGAAGAGGAACTGCAGAAGAAGGAAAAAATGCCGCCTTTCTACCTGAAGGGCTTCCCACCAACTCTACGCTCGGATTTCAACACACTGATCAGCAAAGGACTACAGGCAACAATCCGTTTATGTACTGAAGGCTACAAAATAACTGTTCCGGCTTTGAACCACTACAAAGGAGTGGAATGCTATCTGAAGCAGACAAAAGCGGAATACTTCACACACGATATTGCCGCCAACAAACCTATGAAGGTTGTACTTCGAGGACTACCCGACATGATGGAAGCCGAACTAAAGCAGGCACTGTCGGAGGCTGGACTAAAGCCTTTGATGGTATTTAAAATGAAGCGCCATAATACGGACAAAAAGTTTAGAGATCAACTGTACCTGATTCATCTGGAGAAGGGCTCCATCACCATGAGTCAACTGAAAACGATTAAATCGTTATTTCACATAATCATCGAATGGCAAAAGTATAAACCGGTACATCGGGATGTCACACAGTGCACGAACTGTTTGAACTACGGCCATGGAGCGAGGAATTGCCACATGAAAAGTCGGTGCGGGAAATGTGCCGAACCACACAATACCAACGATTGTCTTCTAGATGACATCGCTGTAAAATGTGTGAACTGTGATGGCGACCATCCATCTACTAGCAAATCGTGTCCCAAACGTGCTGAGTTCACAAAAATTCGACAACAGGCGTCCCGTAAACAATCAACGCGCAAGAATGTTCCACAGAAGGATGAAATTAATTTCCCACGGCTCCCACCGAAGAGGGATATTCCGAATTTGCCGCCACTTCCTCGCAGCAATCCAAAGACTTCAGCCGCTGGATTTCAAAAAGAATCTTCCTCAAAAATCCCTCCTGGATAGGGCAATAATCAACCACAAGCAAAGGATGACTCTGGTGATTTATTTTCTGCTGAACAACTGATCATCATTTTTGAAACAATGATAACAAAGCTACGAAACTGCAGAACGCGGTTAGATCAAATCAACGCCTTAGGCAAATTCATCATCGAATATGCAATATAATGAGTTGGTTGTAGTAAATTGGAATGCTTGCTCACTCAGGAGCAAAACTTCTAAATTATCCGACTTTCTTCAAGAGAAGAATGGCGAGATTGCTATTTTAACTGAAACTCATCATAAGCCTGAAATTTCTATTTTTATTTCCAATTACAGGATTCACAGGCTCGACAGGACAACTACCAGAGGAGGGGGAGTTGCCATTGCCGTTAAACGATCCATTCAGCACAGGCTTCTATCAGCCTTTAAATTGCAACTAATAGAAGCCATCGGAATTGAGATTACTACAACGATGGGACCCATCATCATCATTGCAGCGTACTGCCGCAAACAAACAAATCTTCGAGATGGTACGTGTGCATCATTGAAGCGAGATTTGGCTATGCTCACTCGACGACAGAACAAATTCAGCATTGCTGGGGACCTGAACGCACGGCATGAGCTGTGGGGAAACAAAAGACGGAATCGAAACGAATTCGTACTTGCCGAAGATTACGAAGCTGGACAATACAACATCCTCGCTCCGGATCAACCAACGCGACTTTACAGATCGGGAGTTCATTCCATTTTGGATATATTCATCAGCAACATCGCGATAGACAGCTCTCCGGTTGTCTTCTACGAGCTCTCTTCTGACCACTTTCCAGTAATATTGACGTTGGGATCTTCACCAGAAACAGTGCCAATTCAACCACGGAGGAACTATTATCGCACCGATTGGGTCCAATTTCAACAAATCGCCGACCAACATATTAATATCGATCTGCCACTTGATTCCCCGATGGAAATCGATGCGGCCCTATCTTCCTTCCAGCATTCAATCACAGTCGCTCGTGATAGGACGGTTCCAGTACAACATTTGCTGAGTTCCTCTCTTCAAATTGACAGTGTCACCAAGAAACTCATCCGACTTCGAAATATCTACCGGAGGCAGTATCAACGAACTGGCATCCTAGATAGGAAGACTTCTTATAACAACCTAACTAGGATAATCCAGGAAAGGATATCTGAGCTTCGCAACAGGAACTTCCAGCAAAAGCTTCGAGAAATTCTCCCACATTCAAAGCCCTTCTGGTCCTTAACGAAGGTGCTTAAGAAAAAACCGAAGCCTATTCCTCCTCTGATGTCACCCCAGAACGCAGCTGAAGGAATACCTTTAATCATGCCAGTAGAGAAGGCAAATGCGCTAGGCCAGCAGTTTGTGTGCTCTCACAATTTAGGACTCAACATTGTTAGTCCACATGAAAGAGCCGTTGCAGATAGAGTTGCTGAGGTTGACCAATCAGACAGCTTAGTTCCTGAGGAAAGTAGAGTCACTGCGAATGAGCTGATGGCTATTGTGAAAAAAATCCAAAAATATGAAGGCCTCCGGTTTCGACAACACATTCAACATTGAGCTGAAACATTTGAGTATTCGCTCATTTGTCTTCTTAGCTAAAATTTTCAACAGGTGCTGGGAGCTTGGTTACTTCCCTTCAAAGTGGAAGTTAGCTAAAGTTATCCCAGTTTTGAAACCGGGGAAAGATCCTTCCTTTTCCAAGAGCTATCGGCCCATCAGCTTACTCTCTGCCCTATCCAAGCTGTTTGAAAAGTCAATACAAAGGCGAATTCTTGCTTTCGCAGATGAACAGGATATATTTTTCCCATGTATCTTATTAAAATTATCAAAAATTATCTTGCAGATAGAGCATTCCAGGTTTCTCTGAATAATGCACTTTCAGAAAGATTTACTATTCCTGCTGGTGTACCCCAGGGAAGTATCCTAGGTCCCATTCTATACAACATTTTCACATCAGACATCCCACCTCTTCCAGGTGGT
This sequence comes from Malaya genurostris, assembly GCF_030247185.1. NCBI lineage: Eukaryota > Metazoa > Arthropoda > Insecta > Diptera > Culicidae > Malaya > Malaya genurostris. Next base: position 7,315,141 of record NC_080570.1, on the reverse strand, counting down.
GGTGTTCTGTCACAATTTGCTGATGATACTGCCATTCTTTACAAAGGTCGTGTCATTAATGCTCTGAAGAATAAACTACAGACAGGTCTGGACGCTTTAACGGAATATTTTACAAGCTGGAAAATTGTGATCAATGCAGCAAAAACTCAGGTCATCTTGTTTCCACATTCAAGATCTCCAAAACTTGTTCCATCAGACGAATGCAGAATACGATTCGGTGATGAGGTCATTCAATGGTCCGATGAAGTTATCTATCTAGGACTCACCTTTGACAGGCATCTGATATTCAAGTCACATGTTGACAAAATCGTTCAAAAATGCAGCATACTCATTAGGTCTCTGTATCCGCTGATTTGTAGAACATCTAAACTTTGCCTGAAAAATCAGATGGCTGTCTATAAACAAATCATCTACCCCGCAATTGAATACGCAGTCCCTGTTTGGCGAGGCTGTGCACGAACACACAAACTTAGGCTTCAGCGCATTCAAAGTAAGATCTTAAAGATGATTCTAAATCTGCCCCCTTGGACAAGGACTAGTGAAGTACATGAGATGGCCTCCCTGGATATACTAGAACAAAAATTCGAACAATACTGCACGAAATTTGAAGAGAGGTGCTCAATCTCTGAAATACAAATAATTCAAAATTTGTACGTATTAGGTTAAGGATAGTTATAAGTAGGTAAGTATTTTATTAATAATTAAAATAAATATTATGATTAAACATTAGTATTTAAAACAAGAGTAACTAAAACACCTATTATTAATAACGAATCGTATGAACAACAAAGATGAAAGGCCAAAGGGTCAAAACACTTGTACTGTAAAATGTTGATGTAATACACAAAAATAAGATTAATAAACAGATATTTATGCATGCGAAAATCGATCATTTCTTTTCGTGCGTTCGATGGAAGCAGACGTCGTGGGAGTGGAATCATCAACCAGCAGCGACGGAGAATGCACCTTCTGCATGGTTACAACCTCAAACGCTCAGGTCGCATCTCTCATTCGCTTGCTGGCCATCAAGGCGAGAACCAGCAGCGACTGAAACTGGATTCTGAGTCTGTTGTTGGATCTAAATTTAGGTCTTGAACTCAGGGTCCAGTTCTCTATTCCAGACTTCTATTCGGTTCTTCTTAAAACCATAATAATACTCTTAAAGAATTATGCGGAATTTACTTTACTGTACCTCTATACAACCCATTTTTGTCGTGAATACGACTTACTTTACTATGGGGTTCCTTTTCAAAATTTACCCTCTGAGAGAGTGATAAGTTTTTGATCGTGAATATCTATTGTTGTGTCTAATGAATCAACATAATTCTTGCGACATGCCGACATGGAAATATGATCACAATTTTATGATAAAATTTTCATTTTTGTGACATAGTCTCAAATAATTCAAAATTAAACATTTCTGAAATGTTTGGTATAAACGAGTATCAAAGAGGATAATTCATAAGGCGCGTTTGCCTTTCTCGTATTTTTAAAGCTCATAGCTCAGTGATCTGTGAAAGGATTTATATAATCTAACTACCAATAGCATCGAAATTTTTCAATTTAAACGTGTATAGCAAAAGCATTGAAGTATTTCAATAGTACACTATTGAAAAACCTGTCTCATTTGCTCCATGTCAACACCAGCCAATCAGAACGCGTTCTAAGGAAGAGAACAAAATATCTGCTGCTGTACAACAAATCGTCCGGGAAAAATGTTCCGAAAAGTGGTGAATATCGCAGTGAGTTCCTCAATTTGGTCCTTGTGAATGCTAGAAACGAGTCCCTTCAGCATATTGATAGTTTCTTTCAATAAAATATGCAAATCCGAAATGAAATAATCGACATTAAAATTCTGTATGCGGCTATTTTTATAGCCGTTAGGACCGCCCATTACACTGAAAGAATTTACCGACCACAAGCTGAATGGTTTTTGCTTCATCCGATCCCCATAACGATTTTCAGATGGTTTTAATATGTCGGCCATTCAATTTCCCCTCTGTCAAAATCAAATTGATTTGTATGAATATCATTGAAAATTTGTTTGAAGCCCATACACTTATAAATTGAATGAATCCAAAATGTAGATGATTTTCGTTTCAAAATTAATCATCACAGCAGCCATCTAGGAAATACTATTCATTTTTTAGTGCGTATGATGTTCGTACATATAATCGCATACCATAATCCGAATGAAATTAATCTACACCAATCGTCGGATGATATTAAGGAGATTTTCATGTAGTTTTATGTATTACTGAGTCCTTATAATGCGGATGATATTAAGAAGAAATAATATTGAAATTATACAGCTGGAAATGAAAATAAATTAAAATGCAAATGACCTACAATTAAAAAAAGTTTTAATTATTCTCCACTTCCATTTTAAAACATTTCTATGACAGTTGAATTTTTTTACAATTGCATTGGAGTTCAATAAGTATGAATAAGAACTGGTCAAAGTGTCAAAAAGGTATTACAGTATATGGATATTTTTCAAAATCGAGGAACTGATATGTAAGTGCTCCTAACAAAGGTGAAAATGATCAGATTTGATAAGAAAAATATGACGAAGAATGTCCCACACACTTTCGTCAACCAAGATGTTGGAACGGATTTTGGCGTATACTATAGTTTACAAAAATTGATAAGATTATTCTCAAGAGTGTTTTGGGCTGGAACCGCAGGATGCCTAATAAAACTATGAAATATTGTACGAATAATTAAGTTTGGGCAATTTCAATTTATTTTATTGAAATAGTAACAAAGTCATAAAAAAGTTAATTTAATGAATAGAATTGGTTGAAGCTGCAATTTGTTTTCCTTTAATGGATTTAGATTTTTTTAAAAACATTTTCACTGAATTAATAAAAACAATAACATTGAAAAAAGAAGGTACAAAAAACACAGAAGATAAAAATAATTTATTTAACAAAAATAAAAATATATTTGTTCAAATTTAAATTTGGTTTATTTTCGCATACGTGTTATTATAAATATAATTAATTTATTTCAAACCGATCAGCACTATCACTCGATTCATTTGGAAGGCTTTGCTTCTAACCATTACGACGACAGTTTTTTCATGTTTTAATCTGCTTTTTGAAGTTGGTCGTATTTTTGTTGTTGATAAAACGGTTCATAATAATCGAATGATTTGTTGCCGAATTTATGTAAATCCTCTTACACTGATTACACCAGAAATTACCGAGCGTGCTATTTTTCTTTGAAATAAATTCCGAACTGCAAAACATGTCGCAACATTGGTCGTATGTATGTGGATCAAAGATAGTTTCTTCTGGCTTCTTGTCCTTGATTAAAATAACTGAAAGACAATTGGTTGAATAGTTGATAATGTCTCAAGAAACTTACCTTCCCACTCCATGGTAGTAAAAAGAATAAATTTAGTGAGGCACTCTGCTTTAGTTTTAAGGTGCCGAGAGCACATATACCACTTAGACACCTGAGACAATATTGCAGAGAAACCATAAGATTTATTGTTACATATTCATTGAAATTTTTCCATTTAACATAAGTAGACATTTCAATATTCTGTATAAACTATGCTGGAGTCGGTTGAGTTATCGTACTAATTTTCGTCAGGGTATTCAATGGATTGTACATAAACTTTCTACAATGAACTGTGTAGGTTGTTAAGTATCGTAATAATTGAAGGCTTAATTTTCCCCCTCAACAATTTTTCGGAAAAGAATCAAGTGTAAAGTTTGAATATATTCACCATTTAGCAGCAGAAACCAACATAAGAAAAACATATTGCACTGTGAAAAATATATTTTGTCATCAAAATACAATAAATTGTATTTAACCGAATAGTTCCGATCGAGAATCATTTATTTCCGCTGCGGAATTGGTTGGTCAAATGAAAAATATAATGGTTTATTAATATAAGAAAATGTAAGTTGAAAGTATCAATTTCATATAAAATATCGTTTGCTGTGAGATACACGACTTCTCCGTTTCCATTCAAATGCAAATTATATTACTGTTGAAAACCGTTATAACCTTTCCAAACGATTTCACACTGAATTCATTTAAGCAGCCAGAAAAGTTAAGTTTGGATAAAGTAAAAGCTTCTATTTATTTTTGTTATTTATTGTCTGTAAAAGTAATGATTTTAAAAAAATTTCCCAGATTATTTAAAATAATATTTTTATTTACAATAAAATTGATTGATAATAAGAACATGATTGACTTGTACACTAAAAATGTGCAGCAAAGTATGCAGATGATCAAGTTCTGCATTGCAATATAATTACAGAGATTTGTTGGTTTCCATCACCATAGCAATCCTGGAAAAAGACGCTTGTAAAAAGAAAAAAACTCAGATTTGATCCATTCCAAGAGTATGCAGTAGATCCATGGTAGAATGAAAACTTTCTTGTTAAATTTTGAGCATGTTTAATTCTACTGATTAAATCTGAGTTTTTTTTTCTTTAAAAAGCGTCGTCATTCATTTCGATTCAGTTGTTTGGCTCGATTTTCTATTAAACATAAGGGACGGAGGTCGGAGCAAGTCTCCTCTTATCAAACTGATTGTTTAAGATAGTATATACAATTAAATATAATTGATCCGATATACGGATTCAAAAAGGTTTTGAATTTATTAAATTAAGGGGGCAATATACAATCCTAGAAAAATAGAATTGCCCACAATAATTGTTTGTTTTAATCAGAAATTGCCCTTATATTACGTGAATTCTAAGTCTACTACAGACTCTTACTTCACTGAATACTCACCAAAGTACTCTGAAACCAGGTTTTCCAATATTTCCATCAAGTACCATTCTTAATCACTGATTTCGTATTACCACCACAATACGTATTAAATAAAACCCTTAAACGTATAACTTCGGTTAAAAAATGCGTTTTGTTTACATTCTGTCATTAACTTTTCTGACAAGTTATCCACAAATATTTCAACAATTGGAGGAAACGCACTGATAATTAATAATAAAATCATGCTATGTTATTTTTCCTTCAACATTCATCAAAGTTTCATTCAAATTTCGAAAGAAGAAATTCTTCTGTGTTCGATTGTAAAACACTGTAAAATGAAAATAATACATGCATGGAAAGATTTTGTCGTGAATACGACTTACTTTACTATGGGGTGCCTTTTCAAAATTAGCCATATGGAAGAATGGGCAGAACTTAATCGTGAATATCTCGACTTGTATTAATGGTAGCAACATAATTCTTTCACCATTTCATCAAAAATATGATCAGTAATTTAGGATAATATTTTGAACAGTGTGAGATAACCACAAACAACTCAAAAATTAAGTTTTCTCAAAATTTCAAAATAATGCGGAAAACTTTACTTTCGCTTGGGTTTTTCGCGCAAGGACGACGATTTTGAGGTAGTCAGGCACATATCTTCAACTGAATGCGTATAAAAGGGGAACCGTGGTGAAAATCGATCATTTCTTTTCGTGCGTTCGATGGGAGCAGACGTCGTGGGAGTTAAACCTTCAACCAGCAGCGACGGAGAGGGCGCCTTTTGCGTGGTTAAAACCTCAAACGCTCAGGTAGCAACTTTCATTCGCTTGTTGGCCTTCAAGGCGAGCAGACTGCCATCGCGAGAGTTAAACCATCAACCAGCAGCGACGGAGAGAGCGCCTTTTGCGTGGTTAAAACCTCAAACGCTCAGGTAGCAACTTTCATTCGCTTGCTGGCCTTCAAGGCGAGCAGACTGCCATCGCGAGAGTTAAACCATCAACCAGCAGCGACGGAGAGAGCGCCTTTTGCGTGGTTAAAACCTCAAACGCTCAGGTAGCAACTTTCATTCGCTTGCTGGCCTTCAAGGCGAGCAGACTGCCATCGCGAGAGTTAAACCATCAACCAGCAGCGACGGAGAGAGCGCCTTCTGCGTGGTTAAAACCTCAAACGCTCAGGTAGCAACTTTCATTCGCTTGCTGGCCTTCAAGGCGAGCAGACTGCCATCGCGAGAGTTAAACCATCAACCAGCAGCGACAGAGAGAGCGCCTTTTGCGTGGTTAAAACCTCAAACGCTCAGGTAGCAACTTTCATTCGCTTGCTGGCCTTCAAGGCGAGCAGACTGCCATCGCGAGAGTTAAACCATCAACCAGCAGCGACGGAGAGAGCGCCTTCTGCGTGGTTAAAAGCTCAAACGCTGGGCTTCAAGGCAAGCAGACTGCCATCGCGAGAGTTAAACCATCAACCAGCAGCGACGAAGAGAGCGCCTTTTGCGTGGTTAAAACCTCAAACGCTCAGGTAGCAACTTTCATTCGCTTGCTGGCCTTCAAGGCGAGCAGACTGCCATCGCGAGAGTTAAGGGCACTCCGCATTCGGCCGAGCCAACCGATCCGAGCTCTCCGGTGTTGACTTTGGCTATTGCTGAGCTACCAGCGTGCGCATGTATAGGTACGCCGGACCCGACACGATTGATACGGTGCGAAAAGCTCGGTGAGGAATATCGTTGCCAAAGATATGGATTTTATGTCGGGTCCGGCGTACCTATACATGTGCACGCCGGCAGCTCAGTCATAACCGAAGAGCGAAAAAAAGATCGGCTATGGAAATGTCGGCCGAATGCGGTTTGACCCTTAAACCATCAACCAGCAGCGACGGAGAGAGCGCCTTTTGCGTGGTTAAAAGCACAAACGCTCAGGTAGCAACTTTCATTCGCTTGCTGGCCTTCAAGGCGAGCAGACTGCCATCGCGAGAGTTAAACCATCAACCAGCAGCGACGGGGAGAGCGCCTTCTGCGTGGTTAAAAGCTCAAACGCTCAGGTAGCAACTTTCATTCGCTTGCTGGGCTTCAAGGCAAGCAGACTGCCATCGCGGGAGTTAAACCATCAGCGACGGAGAGAGCACCTGCCATCATTTGGTTTTCGGTAGTCATAACGAGAAGTCAATTTTCAGATTGTAGTTTCGCAATATAGGTTTAGAATTCAGAGCCTGCGTGCTGAAACTGGATTCTGGAACTGTATTCCGGAACTAATTTGAGTTTCGAAATTGCAATTCTAGAATTGAAACTGGATTCTGAGTCTGTTATTGGTTCTAAATTTAGTTCTTGAACTCAGGATCCAGTTCTTTATTCCAGACTTCTTCTATTTGGTTCTTTTTAGAACCATAATAATACTCCTAAAGAATTATGCGGAAATTTACTTTACTGTACTCTATAAAACCCATTCTGGTAGTCATGGCGAAAAATCGTCTTCATGTTTTAGAGCTTAGTTCTGGAATATGGGTTTAGAATTCAGAGTCTGCGTGCTGAACTAACTAAAATCGTCACCATTTTTTTTTATTATAAAGAACTATACTGCTTATTTCATAGTATTTAAGTGCGTTTCAGAATGTTTAATGTAACTAATCTGTAATTTAGTCTAGGCGCATCGTTTAAATTTCTAGTAATGAAAGAGGGGAAAGTTGCACAATTCAAACAATCGATGAACTACCAATTCGAATTCGGAAGCATAAATAAATCGTGTCATATTCGTATTCACGACATCCAGTTATGTCTCTGACATTACACACCCGTACTTTTTTGTTACGGGAATATCATATAACAAATTCATTTCGATTTTATCAATTTTACATACAATTGTAATACAATTCCATATATTTATGCCAATCATATAAATGATGGAAAAAAATCAGAAGAAATGAGTATGAAACTCGATTTTCGCTCATCATAAAATTATTCGAACTGTTCTATAATTCATTATTAGGAATAAACTCTTCTCAAGGATTAAAATGACAACGGGTAACATACATTCAGTCTGATTCATGATGATTAACACACAGTTCACTAACATTTCAAACGTAACTGACAGTCATATAATATATGAATGGTAATCACACATATAAGAAGTAAAACTCACTGAACATTGATCATATGATCATTCAGATTGTTCTATCATTCAATAGTCGGAATTCTCAGTTCTTTATCGCATTGAATGAAATTTCATTCAAAATGCGGCTGGCGTTTTCTTTCAGTGTAGTGAGAAAGCTACAAACGAAATCACATAAAAGGAAATCTCTTAACAAAAATTCAATCAATATTCGTCATCTAACACTCGATGTGGATAGACGAATAACCTACTACGACTAATTTCGATTTTGTTTTATTTTTTATTCGCAGTTGTCTACCTACCCAAGCTATGGGTAAAAACCGCCATAGATCCGAGAAGGATCCAAAGGATGCTAAGCGTCTGAAGCCAAGTGATGTACAGGTAAACGACCGTTTGCTGAGTAAAAACCAATATGCTGATCTGCCAGTAGATGTCGAAGAGGAACTGCAGAAGAAGGAAAAAATGCCGCCTTTCTACCTGAAGGGCTTCCCACCAACTCTACGCTCGGATTTCAACACACTGATCAGCAAAGGACTACAGGCAACAATCCGTTTATGTACTGAAGGCTACAAAATAACTGTTCCGGCTTTGAACCACTACAAAGGAGTGGAATGCTATCTGAAGCAGACAAAAGCGGAATACTTCACACACGATATTGCCGCCAACAAACCTATGAAGGTTGTACTTCGAGGACTACCCGACATGATGGAAGCCGAACTAAAGCAGGCACTTTCGGAGGCTGGACTAAAGCCTTTGATGGTATTTAAAATGAAGCGCCATAATACGGACAAAAAGTTTAGAGATCAACTGTACCTGATTCATCTGGAGAAGGGCTCCATCACCATGAGTCAACTGAAAACGATTAAATCGTTATTTCACATAATCATCGAATGGCAAAAGTATAAACCGGTACATCGGGATGTCACACAGTGCACGAACTGTTTGAACTACGGCCATGGAGCGAGGAATTGCCACATGAAAAGTCGGTGCGGGAAGTGTGCCGAACCACACAATACCAACGATTGCCTACTAGATGACATCGCTGTAAAATGTGTGAACTGTGATGGCGACCATCCATCTACTAGCAAATCGTGTCCCAAACGTGCTGAGTTCACAAAAATTCGACAACAGGCGTCCCGCAAACAATCAACGCGCAAGAATGTTCCACAGAAGGATGAAGTTAATTTCCCACGGCTCCCACCGAAGAGGGATATTCCGAATTTGCCGCCACTTCCTCGGAGCAATCCAAAGACTTCAGCCGCTGGATCTCAAAAAGAATCTTCCTCAAGAATCCCTCCTGGATGGGGCAATAATCAACCACAAGCAAAGGATGACTCTGGTGATTTATTCTCTGCTGAACAACTGATCGTCATTTTTGAAACAATGACAACAAAACTACGAAACTGCAGAACGCGGTTAGAGCAAATCAACGCCTTAGGCAAATTCATCATCGAATATGCAATATAATGTGTCAGCCGTCAGAGCGACTGACTGTTCCCTGTCGCAAATTCTTTTTAATTTGCCTTAAGACTTTACGATTAAAGTTTTCGGATATCCGGGGAGAAGCAAGTAGGGCATAAGAGCGGAAGTACGCTTTTATGCTGGCTACGGTTCTCCAGCGGACTGTACCTGCGAAGGGAAAGGAAGAAATATTTGTTGAAGTAAATTATACTTATACAATTCTCTTCTTAGAGAGAATTACTTCCTGGGCGATGATGCTTCCTTCTAGGGGAGGATGACTTCTTCTGGTGGGGGCTCGTCCGGGAATTTTCTTTCTAGTGATGAATGCGAACGACCGTTTTCTCTGGTAACTGATGACTGATTTATTTTTAATTTCCTTAAACTATATATACATGAATCTTATGGTAAAATATTAAAGATGTTGCACGACATGCAGTGCAACATTTATTACTATCTCCCTTTCTCCTTAGATGCTGACGTTACCATTCGTCAGCACGGTAAACAAATTCCTGGTGCCTCACTACTACATAAAGATTTGATTAGATGGTTGCACTTGCATTTCGTGCTATCCCACTCTATTCCCTAACGGCTGCAAGGGCCCTCCTAGAAGGTTCAAGTTCAAGTTCAAATCTTGCTTAGCCGTCCTATCTAAACATATGCGGCACCTTATCTGTATGCTTGAAGAGCATGTTAATTATTTCACCAGATGTTTCCATGACGGTTACTAGATCGTCGATTTATTGCATCCTTCGTTAGAGATGCATTTATGACTTTATTACCACAACCCTCCGAGAGCAAGTTCTAACCGATATTTGTTATCGTTCCCTTTTGGAGTTTGTTTATGTTTTGTTCCTTCGCATTTCGTCATGGTCCTTGCTAGTTAATTTACATTGCCATCAGCACCAGCTTATCTGGTGTCTCGACCCGAACTTAGGCTTCCGCCGCTATATGAATCAGTGCAATATTAATGCATACGGGATGCGAGATTTGATGGGTAAATAACAGCTCTCATGACTGCGCTGGGAACGAACTATCGGGACAATTACTTCCCATGATAAGTGCTCCTTTAAGCACGTATTTTTTTTAAATTTTCGTTTCTTTTGGTTGATAAATAAAGTCTATTAATGCCATCATCTGATTAATGCGATTGTAGCAAACACTACGCTCGACATTTCTGGCCCCGTAAATCTTCCTGAAGAATTACCTTTATTGATAATCGAGCGACTGTCGTGGAATATTGGTGTTTACTCTTAAATTTTCAAATTGTGTTCGTCCTCTCTGTTAAGTTTATTATTCCTATAAATAATTGCAAAGACCTTATTTTTTTTATAACGAGCTTTCAGCTGTATTTCGCGGAAGTGGAAACAAACACTCCGCCGGTCTTCTGGAATTTCGTGTTGTATTACATTTTTTAACTCGTAGATAAATATATACTACCACATACATAATACCTAACAATCCTACACCCACTAATACATATTCAATAATGGGTTCACCTATATCTTGTTCCTTATAATCATCCGTTGTTATAGTGAAAATTTTGTTGTCAAATGGATTCGCAGGCTTATTTAATTCTGCTAATGCCGTTTCATTCTTCTCTTAATTGAAATTAATCTGAATTCTTTCTTTAAAGAATAAGTTTGTCCGCCTTTCTTCCCTATTCACGAATCCATATATAACACTCTTATTATTTTGGATTTTACAATCGAAATCTAATTTAACTACAGCCACCTTGTATGGTGGCGCTATAATAGAATTCTTGCAGTGAATTATAATACTAGTTGAGTCGCTGGCGAAGTAAAGCACCTGGTTCTCATCCGTGAGTGAAATCATCTCGGCGTATGGTGGCGATAGGTGCGTAATATTGCAGCGGCTTTTCGAAAGTTTGTGTGCCACTAGTCCAGATACGCAGTCAAGCTCCTTATGAACCGGGCTAGGTTCCACGATAAAATGAGTTTGGTTCATCCGTACTGGTTCCGTAGTTGGGTAGAAATATTCCCCGTTATGGTCAATCAGTATGCGTGGTTTTCCTATATCAATGATGGCATGATTTTCCATATGAGGTACAGGAATAATTCGAAACATTTCGTACACTGTTTTGCTGACAACTACAGTGTACATTGCGATTACGATAGTCCCATTGATCTGCTGCGTTTCATATTTTACCAATGAGGATTGTCGAAGAACTGTTAGTCCTGCTGGCAATGTTGACGAGATGTTGTCGAACGTTGCGGTAAGTTCTTCCGTCGAAAGTGGATATGATCTCATCCTTTTGTACTTGTGAAGCACTGCGTCAATAGTCTCTCGAGAAAGCATGATTATCTCGATCAAACGACTTTCCAAGTACTCCGTTTCACCTAGGGCGTACTTTTGCTTCAGGTGGTTTGTTTCCTTCATCAGACCGTAGAATTGATCGTTTAAGGTATTTCCCATCTCAGTGGTCTTTCCATTTAATTGAACTAACGACTCAGATAACTGATGTATTTTTTCATTGTCGTGCATTCTCATTGCTTTTAGTTCAGTTTCGATGTCATTTTCACCGAATAGGAAGCTCCACAAGAATCCAAATATCCCTTTTGAGCGTCGAGATCTTGTTCGCTCATAATCAATTTCGGAAATTGCATCCGAGCATAATTTGTCGAAGACGCTCAAAATTCTATTCATATTTTCATTTTTTATGTCCTTGGTCATGCGCTTCCTTGTTGCTGACATATTACATCTTATGCCTTCGATCAATTCCCGGTCTTCATTCGGCGATATCGACGTATTTATATTCGTCCGCCATATGCCCCGTTTCATAAAAGTAGTTCCTATGTGGTCGAGAAATACCCCATCTTGCTCGACCGGTGTTACTAATAAGGAATTCGCCGTGCTGAGAACTGCTGCTGTAGTTAACATAGCTGCAAGTACAGAACGAGGAGAAAAACGAATAACTGGTCTTTTCTTTTTGCCCGATTGAGAAATATTGTTAATTTCTCGTTTCATTTCAATCCGGTGATCTTCAAACTTAGGATCAGCGGATTCAGTTTCAGATACGTGCATTATTACATGCTCTGATTCTTGTTTACTTTGCGTCGGCTCAGGAGTTAAATCCTTCCTCTCGACGTCCAATATCGCGAGTTTAGCAACTGCGCGCCTAAAAGTACCTTTTCCGGTGATAACTTCAGCTTGTCTAGCTACGCCATCATCAGAAATGATTAATTTGACAACACGTCCTTTCAACCACCGTCCAGGTGGTTCTTCATTATCTACCATTAAGACTATATCATCAGTCTTAATTGGTTTGACATCTCCAGTCCATTTCTCTCTGGTGATAAGTGTTGGAAGATACTCTTTCTTCCATTTATCCCAAAATACCTTCATGGCGTGTTGAATCCTTGCCTGCGAGTTCTTATCGTAAGGTTTTGGATCAATCTCGAAGGGTGGTGCATATTGTCCCGGCCTTCCTAAGATCGCATGGAAGGGGGTTAATAGCTCATCATTCACATCCTTTAAAGCTCTATGTATCAAAGGACGTGAATTAACAAACCACTCCGCTTGAATAAAGGCTGATCGCAGCACTTCACTCGTAGGTGTCCTTTTAGACATATCGTCTATCATGACACTAAGCGCCTTCTTTATTATTCCTATTAACCTCTCCCATACGCCTCCAAAATGTGGAGCCGCTGGAGGGTTAAACACCCATGAAATTTCTAACTTTGCTGCTTCTCCTTGTCTCATTCTTGTGTCGAGTTCTTGTAGGAGGCGTTTCAACTCTCTTTCGGCTCCAACGAAATTAGTTCCGTTGTCGCTGTAAAGCTGAGTTACTTTACCTCTGCGACACTGAAAATTCCTAAAGCATACGAAAAAGGCATCGGTACTCAAATTTTCTGCCATTTCGAAGTGTATTCCACGTGTAACTGAACAAGTGAAAATAACTCCCCTTTTTGACATTTATATCTTTTAAACATAGAAAGGTCCAAAATAATTCATTCCATTATACTAAAATGGAAACGCGTTTACAACAGTCCCTACACGTGAGAGAAGAGCTATCATGACTCTAATCTTGGTGTCAACAAAGGGATATAATTTATCCTTCTTTCTTCTAAATAATGAATGTCTTACCTTAACATGATTTTTATTTCCTTTTAAAATTATTCTATTTCAGCAATTTTGAACATTAACCTTTTTTTTTGTCTTTCATCGTCCAAGCAGGATCCAAGTTATGTTTGGAAGTAATAAAATTGATATTTTCCATTCAAAATATTAGTCTCTGCATACTTTTCTCCAAACAGAGAATGCCCTGACATCTATAAATTTGATGTTTGAATACTTTGTGCCGTTTTTTTTTTTTTTGAAAATATCTTCCAATTCAGTCCAATCATTAACGAGCGAATTCTTCAATCGAACATTTTTCCACAGTCGGAGGTGGTTCGCTACCTGGTTCCTCATTCGACACACAAAGGTAGCTTGGGAACCAGTCCTTATTTCTCTTGATTCAGGAGGGGTTTGCGAATTCGAGCGCAATGAAGGAGTTGTACCTGATCGACTTACGGATGCACATACCAACGACACACATGGCGGTGAACTTGTTTCTTTGAGCAGTTTACCCAAATTGTTGCCTGGTAGTGGTTCTGGTATAGGTAAGGAGTTCAGAGAACGTCGAGGCGTTAATCCATATGATTTGGCACTTCGTATAATTTTTTCATCTGATGATCCACCCACGGAATCTTTCTTAAACGTAAAATTATCCGACGTTAACCCCCCGTGTAGTGGCATGATGATATAATTATTTGTATCTTTACTATTGCCATCCAACTTGGCATAATAAACCAATTCCCTTTTCCATTCATATTCAAAGGGTACACTGAAGGCTTCGTCGAGAGCATTGACAGGAGCGGTGACTTTTCTCTTAGTCACCATCGTAGACATAGCTAATACTTTAGCGTTGTTGTCAAATGCATTCCCAGGTGCTGGTGCCATACCAACAACAGATTTCATTTTGTTCTGTTCGTCGGAAGATCCTAATGTGACACTTCTCACCGAGGCAACCACATTTTCCCCATATGCTTCCGTAGACGACCAAAGATTTGCTTCCAGTTCTTGGACTTTTTCAGAATTTGTGAAATCGGAATCGAACTTGAGGATCTTGGAGAACTTAACATTCCGTTCTCTCTACCAGCGACGTCCTCATCGAATCCGACAAAATCATTTTCATTACTATCACACTCTAACTCTTCAGAATCGCTTGTGTTCTTTTCTGAGCCAGTGGTTATTGTAATTCCAGTTGTTCCACCAGTCGTACTTGGCTGCAGCATATCATATCGGTGCAGCTTTGGTTGCTGCTCCATTCCTCTGGCATTACCGATAATCTTAGGCAAGGTTTCATAATAACTTTTCCATTCAATCGAGTTTCCTGAATTTACTGACATTGCGTCTTCTTTCATGCTCGTATTCTGAATGGAAGTCACGAGGGATAACATGGTCCTCTCGTGTATTCTCATCAGCTCAATAATTGCCCTGCTGCTGCCATTTTTTGCTTGGAGTGCCATATTTGTCACTTCCAAGTCCTTCGTCATTGCAGCGTATTCTTTTTTACGCTGCTGGCATTTCATACAGTACCAGTCCTCTGGTCTTGGTGGCCGTTTATCAAGATTCACACAAGATAAATGGAACCACCTATCGCACTCATCGCAAGTTATCATTTCGACCATTGCACGATCTTTCTTCGTGCAAAGGCGACAATGTCCATTTGGATTAGCCACAAACTCCATTTTAGTACAGAGAATTGCTATGTTAATCTATTTAGAAGTTCCCGCAACTCAAATTATCTACTGCTAATGGCAATGATAATAATATTTTTTTTTTTCAACAAATATTCTCCAAAATAGTTTAAAGCAACTATTCCAGAGTCTTTTGATAAAGCTTAAGCAAGTTAAAAGAATTTGCGATACGCTCCTCTCTGGAGCCACCAAAATGTCAGCCGTCAGAGCGACTGACTGTTCCCTGTCGCAAATTCTTTTTAATTTGCCTTAAGACTTTACGATTAAAGTTTTCGGATATCCGGGGAGAAGCAAGTAGGGCATAAGAGCGGAAGTACGCTTTTATGCTGGCTACGGTTCTCCAGCGGACTGTACCTGCGAAGGGAAAGGAAGAAATATTTGTTGAAGTAAATTATACTTATACAATTCTCTTCTTAGAGAGAATTACTTCCTGGGCGATGATGCTTCCTTCTAGGGGAGGATGACTTCTTCTGGTGGGGGCTCGTCCGGGAATTTTCTTTCTAGTGATGAATGCGAACGACCGTTTTCTCTGGTAACTGATGACTGATTTATTTTTTCCTTAAACTATATATACATGAATCTTATGGTAAAATATTAAAGATGTTGCACGACATGCAGTGCAACATTTATTACTATCTCCCTTTCTCCTTAGATGCTGACGTTACCATTCGTCAGCACGGTAAACAAATTCCTGGTGCCTCACTACTACATAAAGATTTGATTAGATGGTTGCACTTGCATTTCGTGCTATCCCACTCTATTCCCTAACGGCTGCAAGGGCCCTCCTAGAAGGTTCAAGTTCAAGTTCAAATCTTGCTTAGCCGTCCTATCTAAACATATGCGGCACCTTATCTGTATGCTTGAAGAGCATGTTAATTATTTCACCAGATGTTTCCATGACGGTTACTAGATCGTCGATTTATTGAATCCTTCGTTAGAGATGCATTTATGACTTTATTACCACAACCCTCCGAGAGCAAGTTCTAACCGATATTTGTTATCGTTCCCTTTTGGAGTTTGTTTATGTTTTGTTCCTTCGCATTTCGTCATGGTCCTTGCTAGTTAATTTACATTGCCATCAGCACCAGCTTATCTGGTGTCTCGACCCGAACTTAGGCTTCCGCCGCTATATGAATCAGTGCAATATTAATGCATACGGGATGCGAGATTTGATGGGTAAATAACAGCTCTCATGACTGCGCTGGGAACGAACTATCGGGACAATTACTTCCCATGATAAGTGCTCCTTTAAGCACGTATTTTTTTTAAATTTTCGTTTCTTTTGGTTGATAAATAAAGTCTATTAATGCCATCATCTGATTAATGCGATTGTAGCAAACACTACGCTCGACATAATGAGTTGGTTATAGTAAATTGGAATGCTTGCTCACTCAGGAGCAAAACTGCTGAATTGTCCGACTTTCTTCAAGAGAAGAATGCCGATATTGCTATTTTAACTGAAACTCATCTTAAACCTGAAATTTCTATTTTTATTTCCAATTACAGGATTCACAGGCTCGACAGGGCAACTACCAGAGGAGGGGGAGTTGCCATTGCCATTAAACGATCCATTCAGCACAGGCTTCTGTCAGCCTTTAAATTGCAACTCATAGAAGCCATCGGAATTGAGATTACAACGACGATGGGACCCATCATCATCATTGCAGCGTACTGCCCCAAACAAACCAATCTTCGAGATGGTACGTGTGCATCATTGAAGCGAGATCTGGCTATGCTCACTCGAAGACAAAACAAATTCATCATTGCTGGGGACCTGAACGCACGGCATGAGCTGTGGGGAAACAGAAGACAGAATCGAAACGGATTCGTACTTGCCGAAGATTACGAAGCTGGACAATACAACATCTTCGCTCCGGATCAACCAACGCGACTTTCCAGATCGGGAGTTCATTCCATTTTGGATATATTCATCAGCAACATCGCTATAGACAGCTCTCCGGTTGTCTTCAACGAGCTCTCTTCTGACCACTTTCCAGTAATATTGACGTTGGGATCTTCACCAGAAACAGTGCCTATTCAACCTCGGAGGAACTATTATCGCACCGATTGGGTCCAATTTCAACATATCGCCGACCAACTTATTAATATCGATTTACCACTTGATTCCCCGATGGAAATCGATGCAGCCCTATCTTCCTTCCAGCATTCAATCACAGTCGCTCGTGATAGGACGGTTCCAGTACAACATATGCCGAGTTCCTCTCTTCAAATCGACAGTGTCACCAAGAAACTCATCCGACTTCGGAATATCTACCGGAGGCAGTATCAACGAACTGGCATCCTAGATAGGAAGACTACTTATAACAACTTAACTAGGATAATCCAGGAAAGGATATCTGAGCTTCGCAACAGGAACTTCCAGCAAAAGCTTCGAGAAATTCTCCCACATTCAAAGCCCTTCTGGTCCTTAACGAAGGTGCTTAAGAAAAAACCGAAGCCTATTCCTCCTCTGATGTCACCCCAGGACGCAGCTGAAGGAATACCTTTAATCACACCAGTAGAGAAGGCAAATGCGCTAGGCCAGCAGTTTGTGTGTTCTCACAATTTAGGACTCAACATTGTTAGTCCATATGAAAGAGCCGTTGCTGATAGCGTAGCTGAGGTTGACCAATCAGACAGCTTAGTTCCTGAGGAAAGTAGAGTCACTGCGAATGAGCTGATGGCTTTTGTGAAAAAATCCAAAAATATGAAGGCCCCCGGTTTCGACAACACATTCAACATTGAGCTGAAACATTTGAGTATTCGCTCATTTGTCTTCTTAGCTAAACTTTTTAACAGGTGCTGGGAGCTTGGTTACTTCCCTTCAATGTGGAAGTTAGCTAAAGTTATCCCAGTTTTGAAACCGGGGAAAGATCCTTTCTTTTCCAAGAGCTATCGGCCCATCAGCTTACTCTCTGCCCTATCCAAGCTGTTTGAAAAGTCAATACAAAGGCGAATTCTTGCTTTTGCAGATGAACAGGATATATTCCTGGAAGAACAGTTTGGGTTCCGGAAAGGAAGATCCACCATCCACCAGCTCACAAGGGTTAACAACGTCATCCAGCAAAACAAATCAGTGTCCAAAACGACTGCCATGGCAATATTGGATATTGAAAAGGCATTCGATAATGTGTGGCACGATGGACTGGTGTTCAAACTGCATCGGTATAATTTTCCCATGTATCTTATTAAAATTATCAAAAATTATCTTGCAGATAGAGCATTCCAGGTTTCTCTGAATAATGCACTTTCAGAAAGATTTACTATTCCTGCTGGTGTACCCCAGGGAAGTATCCTAGGTCCCATTCTATACAACATTTTCACATCAGACATCCCACCTCTTCCAGGTGGTGGTGTTCTGTCACAATTTGCTGATGATACTGCCATTCTTTACAAAGGTCGTGTCATTAATGCTCTGAAAAATAAACTACAGACAGGTCTGGACGCTTTAACGGAATATTTTACAAGCTGGAAAATTGTGATCAATGCAGCAAAAACTCAGGTCATCTTGTTTCCACATTCAAGATCTCCAAAACTTGTTCCATCAGACGAATGCAGAATACGATTCGGTGATGAGGTCATTCAATGGTCCGATGAAGTTATCTATCTAGGACTCACCTTTGACAGACATCTGATATTCAGGTCACATGTTGACAAAATCGTTCAAAAATGTAGCATACTCATCAGGTCTCTGTATCCGCTGATTTGTAGAACATCTAAACTATGCCTGAAGAATCAGATGGCTGTCTATAAACAAATCATCTACCCCGCAATTGAATACGCAGTCCCTGTTTGGCGGGGTTGTGCACGAACACACAAACTTAGGCTTCAACGCATTCAAAGTAAGATCTTAAAGATGATTCTAAATCTACCCCCTTGGACAAGGACTAGTGAAGTACATGAGATGGCCTCCCTGGATATACTAGAACAAAAATTCGAACAATTCTGCACGAAATTTGAAGAGAGGTGCTCAATCTCTGAAATACAAATAATTCAAAATTTGTACGTATTAGGTTAGGGATAGTTATAAGTAGGTAGACATTTTATAAATAATTAAAATAAATATTATGATTAAACATTAGTATGTAAAACAAGAGTAACTAAAACACCTAATATTAATAACGAATCGTATGAACAACAAAGATGAAAGGCCAAAGGGTCAAAACACTTGTACTGTAAAATGTTGATGTAATACACAAAAATAAGATTAATAAACAGATATTTATGCAAAAAAAAAAAAAAAATGCAAAAATTCAATCAGTTTGGATTCAATCGCCACTGCGAGCAGATGTGTTTGGTGTCGTCTGCACGCTTTCGACAAGAGCGATTACGTCACAGCTGCCAGTCATTAGCATTGGGAAAAAACAACGGTGGAGAGCATTGCACAAGATCAGCCGTTCTAATGGCTCTAAAAGTTTTCTAAAGAACTATTAGGATTTGTTTTTCGCAAATCGCAGGTAATTATCCTCAGTTTAGTGCAAATCAAGAACAATTTGATTAGATTTGTGCACTTTTCGCTGTGTGAAACTCACAGTAATCGAGATCAAGTGAAGCCTTCTTTGTTTTTGCGAAAAATGTTCCAGAGTTTAATGTCGTAGAGAATTACGCAATTTGACCTTTCTGAATGCTAGAAACGAGTCCCTTCAGCATATTGATAGTTTCTTTCAATAAATTATGCAAATCCGAAATGAAATAATCGACATTAAAATTCTGAATGCGGCTATTTTTATAGCCGTTAGGACCGCCCATTAGTGAGAAAGCTACAAACGAAATCACATAAAAGGAAATCTCTTAACAAAAATTCAATCAGTTTGGATTAGAGATGGGAAATATCGAATAAAATCTGTTATCGATAATATCGATATATCTCAATTCAATATCGATATTATCGATAAATATCGATATTTGTCACCAGTTAAATGAAAATTTATTAAAACAAGAAAGTATATTTGATTGCAAAAATTAATTTTAGGTTCACAGCCGAACAAATTACATTTTCAAAAATTGAAATATCCCTGGGCTGAAACAAGCCGTGTTTCCCGCTGTGGAATTGACTCTTTCAGCGTCTATTTTTTTGCTAGAATTATCAAAAGACGCTGTGCAATAAATTTCTGTGTAATTTTCCCAATAAGAGAAAATATCTGTTTTCTCTGGTACTTGCTCAATACTTAGCATACACGCTGCCAACAAAATACTTAACATTAAGTACTGTTCGCCCTTTACAAGAGTTGCGTGCAGGAAGTCAATTTTAGCAGACCCAGTCAACTTGGAGCGAAATTAGTCTTCAGTCCAGTAACGCCATCGCACGGCATCACATTCAACATATCATATCATTTGTATGGGCGCGTATTATTCGTGCGCGCCAAACGAATTTGACATTTCTCTCCCCTACTTCTATGCTAAGACAAGACCTGACAACTGGCTTCTTATTCTTCCTTCTGAATCATCCTTCTCGTCATTTCCGCCCTGTGGAATAAATACCAACGTATCGGCTACAGTGTAGCCATATTTACAGACTTTTTAATAACTTTATGATAAGAAAAAAATATTTACTTAATTTAGATTTTTAGACACGAGTTTTGAATTGAAATAAACATGAAAAATGTTTTGCTGCATTTTTGTCGTGAATACGACTTACTTTACTATGGGGTGCCTTTTCAAAATTAGCCATATGGAAGAATGGGTAGAACTTAATCGTGAATATCTCGACTTGTATCAACGGTAACAACATAATTCTTTCATCATTTCATCAAAAATATGGTCAGGAATTTAGGATAATATTTTGAACAGTGTGAAATGACCACAAACAACTCAAAAATTAAGTTTTCTCAAAATTTTAAAATAAAGCGGAAAACTCTTTACTTTCGCTTGGGTTTTTCGCGCAAGGACGACGATTTTGGGGTAGTCAGGCACATATCTTCAACTAAATGCGTATAAAAGGGGAACCGTGGTGAAAATCGATCATTACTTCTTGTGCGTTGGACGGAAGCAGACTTCGTGGAATCAGCAGCTTCGGAGAGTGCACCTTCTGCGTGGTACCAAACCTCAAACGCTCAAGTCGTGCTCTCATTTGGACTTCAGCCGTCAGGTGGAGCAGTTGGCAATGAAAGCAGACCTTTTGCGTGGTATGAAGCCTCAAACGCTTAGGTTGTGCTTTCATTTGGACTTTAATCGTCAGATGGAGCAGTCGGTAATGCTTTTATATGGACTTCAGCCGTCAGGTGGAGCAGTGGTCAATGAAAGCAGACCTTTTGCGTGCTATAAAGCCTCGAACGCTCAGATCGTGCTTTCATTTGGACTTCAATCGTCAAGAGCAGCAGTCACTAGTAATGAAAGCAGACCTTTAGCGTTGTACAAAACCTCAAACGCTCAGGTCGCAGTACCAGTTTCCCTTCGAAGAAGATCGATTACATCATCCTGTTGGTGATCGTTTGCATTGGAGCAAAATACAACGGGAAATGGACAACAATGTGGAACATTATGCAAAATCAGCCCTTCTAATGGCTCTAAATGTTACCTAAAGAACTATAAAGATTGCTTCTTTGTAAATCGAAAATTAAAATTATTTTATCATAAAGAACCATACTGGTTATTTTGTAATATTTGTGTGTCAGAATGTTTGATGTAACTAATCTGTACTGTAGTTTGGGTGTATCGTTTCAAATTCTAGTAGTGAAAAATGTGAAAGCTTGCACAATTAACACAATCGATCAACTAATTGATATTCGGAAGCATCAAGAAAGAGTGTCAGTTTTATTCGTATTCACGACATCCAGTTATGTCTCTGGCATTACACACCTGTACTTTTTATTTTATATTAATGCTTAAAAACAATTAATTGAGCTTTGATGACAAAACACGAAATATCTCATGTTGAACGCAAAATCTAGTCCATTGTTGACATATTATCGGATCTTTTGGAAACCGGAAAAAGTCAAGTTTGGATAGAAATACTTAGTGCAACCACAGTGTGGAACACAACAGTTCATTCTTCTCGTAAAACTAAACAAACTTTCGAGTTTACACTAATTTAACAAATCTTTTTTGATTACACTTTAATTCACTAAAAAGAAAAACGGCTTGATGCTGATTTTAATTACACAGTTAGCTGTTACTATATACATTTATTACAAATGAGATTGAAAAAAGTTAAACATTCTCTGAAAATTTTCATTGGTGAGCTAAATTATACATTTTAATAAACTCGTTTCTGATTTTCTTCACACTTGGCATCATTGCTCGCGTACCCTGCAAAATATTTTTCTTTTCATAATGTGTGGGTAGCAACATCAAAATCAGCCAATCAGAAACTGGTCCATTTTGGAACAAAAGCAGCCCCCACAGTTGTCAGGTCTTGTCTTTGCTTCTATGTATGAGATTCAATGCGAACTAGCCTGAGGGTGCCATGCTCGCTAAGAACGATGTTGCCAATGATTTGTTCGTGAAATGTGAGAGCTGGATATCTAGTTAATATGATGTCTTTGATTTTAGGTAAGATTTTATTAACGTATTTTTGAACATAGCCCAAATATCTAATATTAGATAAAAACTACACGAGCGAAGTAATAATAAGAATTTATAATTTTACTTAACTCCATGGTTGCAATATCGAATATCGATATTTTTCGTCAATGCTCTGATTTATTGATGTCGTCGATATCGTGGCAATATCGATATTATCGATAAATATCGATAAGTTTCCCATCTCTAGTTTGGATTCAATCGCCACTGCGAGCAGATGTGTTTTGTGTCGTATGCACGCTTTCGACAAGAGCGATTACGTCACAGCTGCCAGTCATTAGCATTGGGAAAAAAACAACGGTGGAGAGCATTGCACAATATCAGCCGTTCTAATGGCTCTAAAATTTTTCTAAAGAACTATTAGGATTTGTTGTTCGCAAATCGTAGGGAAATATCCTCAGTTTACTACAATTCAAGAACAGTTTGCTTAGATTTGTGCACTTTTCGCTGTGTGAAATTCACAGTAATCGAGATCAAGTGATGCCTTTTTCTGCAAAAAATGTTTTAGAGTTTAATGTCGTAGAGAATTACGCAATTTGACCTTTCTGAATGCTAGAAACGAGTCCCTTCAGCATATTGATAGTTTCTTTCAATAAATTATGCAAATCCGAAATGAAATAATCGACATAAAAATTCTGTATGCGGCTATTTTTATAGCCGTTAGGACCGCCCATTAGTGAAAAAGATACAAACGAAATCACATAAAAGAAAATCTCTTAACAAAAATTCAATCATTCGTCATCTAACACTCGATGTGGATAGACGAATAACCTACTACGACTAATTTCGATTTTGTTTTATTTTTTATTCGCAGTTGTCTACCTACCCAAGCTATGGGTAAAAACCGCCATAGATCCGAGAAGGATCCAAAGGATGCCAAGCGTCTGAAGCCAAGTGATGTACAGGTAAACGACCGTTTGCTGAGTAAAAACCAATATGCTGATCTGCCAGTTGATGTCGAAGAGGAACTGCAGAAGAAGGAAAAAATGCCGCCTTTCTACCTGAAGGGCTTCCCACCAACTCTACGCTCGGATTTCAACACACTGATCAGCAAAGGACTACAGGCAACAATCCGATTATCTACTGAAGGCTACAAAATAACTGTTCCGGCTTTGAACCGATACAAAGGAGTGGAATGTTATCTGAAGCAGACAAAAGCGAAATACTTCACACACGATATTGTCGCCAACAAACCTATGAAGGTTGTACTTCGAGGACTACCCGACATGATGGAAGCCGAATTAAAGCAGGCACTGTCGGAGGCTGGACTAAAGCCTGTGATGGTGTTTAAAATGAAACGTCATAATACGGACAAAAAGTTTAGAGATCAACTGTACCTGATTCATCTGGAGAAGGGCTCCATCACCATGAGTCAACTGAAAACGATTAAATCGTTATTTCACATAATCATCGAATGGCAAAAGTATAAACCGGTACATCGGGATGTCACACAGTGCACGAATTGTTTGAACTACGGCCATGGAGCGAGGAATTGCCACATGAAAAGTCGGTGCGGGAAATGTGCCGAACCACACAATACCAACGATTGCCTACTAGATGACATCGCTGTAAAATGTGTGAACTGTGATGGCGACCATCCATCTACTAGCAAATCGTGTCCCAAATGTGCTTAGTTCACAAAAATTCGACAACAGGCGTCCCGTAAACAATCAACGCGCAAGAATGTTCCACAGAAGGATGAAATTCCGAAATATTCCGAATTTGCCGCCACTTCCTCGCAGCAATACAAAGACTTCAGCCGCTGGATCACAAAAAGAATCTTCCTCAAAAATCCCTCCTGGATGGAGCAATAATCAACCACAAGCAAAGGATGACTCTGGTGATTTATTTTCTGCTGAACAACTGATCATCATTTTTGAAACAATGACAACAAAGCTACGAAACTGCAGAACGCGGTTAGAGCAAATCAACGCCTTAGGCAAATTCATCATCGAATATGCAATATAATGAGTTGGTTATATTAAATTGGAATGCTTGCTCACTCAGGAGCAAAACTTCTAAATTATCCGACTTTCTTCAAGAGAAGAATGGCGAGATTGCTATTTTAACTGAAACTCATCTTAAACCTGAAATTTCTATTTTTATTTCCAATTACAGGATTCACAGGCTCGACAGGACAACTACCAGAGGAGGGGGAGTTGCCATTGCCGTTAAACGATCCATTCAGCACAGGCTTCTATCAGCCTTTAAATTGCAACTAATAGAAGCCATCGGAATTGAGATTACTACGACGATGGGACCCATCATCATCATTGCAGCGTACTGCCGCAAACAAACAAATCTTCGAGATGGTACGTGTGCATCATTGAAGCGAGATTTGGCTATGCTCACTCGACGACAGAACAAATTCAGCATTGCTGGGGACCTGAACGCACGGCATGAGCTGTGGGGAAACAAAAGACGGAATCGAAACGAATTCGTACTTGCCAAAGATTACGAAGCTGGACAATACAACATCCTCGCTCCGGATCAACCAACGCGACTTTCCAGATCGGGAGTTCATTCCATTTTGGATATATTCATCAGCAACATCGCGATAGACAGCTCTCCGGTTGTCTTCTACGAGCTCTCTTCTGAGCACTTTCCAGTAATATTGACGTTGGGATCTTCACCAGAAACAGTGCCAATTCAACCACGGAGGAACTATTATCGCACCGATTGGGTCCAATTTCAACAAATCGCCGACCAACATATTAATATCGATCTGCCACTTGATTCCCCGATGGAAATCGATGCGGCCCTATCTTCCTTCCAGCATTCAATCACAGTCGCTCGTGATAGGACGGTTCCAGTACAACATTTGCTGAGTTCCTCTCTTCAAATGACAGTGTCACCAAGAAACTCATCCGACTTCGAAATATCTACCGGAGGCAGTATCAACGAACTGGCATCCTAGATAGGAAGACTTCTTATAACAACCTAACTAGGATAATCCAGGAAAGGATATCTGAGCTTCGCAACAGGAACTTCCAGCAAAAGCTTCGAGAAATTCTCCCACATTCAAAGCCCTTCTGGTCCTTAACGAAGGTGCTTAAGAAAAAACCGAAGCCTATTCCTCCTTTGCTGCCACCCCAGGACGCAGCTGAAGGAATACCTTTAATCACACCAGTAGAGAAGGCAAATGCGCTAGGCCAGCAGTTTGTGTGTTCTCACAATTTAGGACTCAACATTGTTAGTCCACATGAAAGAGCCGTTGCAGATAGAGTTGCTGAGGTTGACCAATCAGACAGCTTAGTTCCTGAGGAAAGTAGAGTCACTGCGAATGAGCTGATGGCTATTGTGAAAAAAATCCAAAAATATGAAGGCCTCCGGTTTCGACAACACATTCTACATTGATCTGAAACATTTGAGTATTCGCTGATTTGTTTTCTTAACTAAATTTTTTTACAGGTGCTGGAAGCTTGGTTACTTCCCTTCAAAGTGGAATTTAGCTAAAGTTTTGAAACCGGGGAAAGATCCTTCCTTTTCCAAGAGCTATCGGCCCATCAGCTTACTCTCTGCGCTATCCAAGCTGTTTGAAAAGTCAATACAAAGGCGAATTCTTGCTTTCGCAGATGAACAGGATATATTTCTGGAAGAACAGTTTGGGTTCCGGAAAGGAAGATCCACCATCCACCAACTCACAAGGGTTAACAACGTCATCCAGCAAAACAAATCAGTGTCCAAAACGACTGCCATGGCAATATTGGATATTGAAAAGGCATTCGATAATGTGTGGCACGATGGACTGGTGTTCAAACTGCATCGGTATAATTTTCCCATGTATCTTATTAAAATTATCAAAAATTATCTTGCAGATAGAGCATTCCAGGTTTCTCTGAATAATGCACTTTCAGAAAGATTTACTATTCCTGCTGGTGTACCCCAGGGAAGTATCCTAGGTCCCATTCTATACAACATTTTCACATCAGACATCCCACCTCTTCCAGGTGGTGGTGTTCTGTCACAATTTGCTGATGATACTGCCATTCTTTACAAAGGTCGTGTCATTAATGCTCTGAAAAATAAACTACAGACAGGTCTGGACGCTTTAACGGAATATTTTACAAGCTGGAAAATTGTGATCAATGCAGCAAAAACTCAGGTCATCTTGTTTCCACATTCAAGATCTCCAAAACTTGTTCCATCAGACGAATGCCGAATACGATTCGGTGATGAGGTCATTCAATGGTCCGATGAAGTTATCTATCTAGGACTCACCTTTGACAGACATCTGACATTCAGGTCAAATGTTGACAAAATCGTTCAAAAATGCAGCATACTCATTAGGTCTCTGTATCCGCTGATTTGTAGAACATCTAAACTGTGCCTGAAGAATCAGATGGCTGTCTATAAACAAATCATCTACCCCGCAATTGAATACGCAGTCCCTGTTTGGCGGGGTTGTGCACGAACACACAAACTTAGGCTTCAGCGCATTCAAAGTAAGATCTTAAAGATGATTCTAAATCTACCTCCTTGGACAAGGACTAGTGAAGTACATGAGATGGCCTCACTGGATATACTAGAACAAAAATTCGAACAATACTGCACGAAATTTGAAGAGAGGTGCTCAATCTCTGAAATACAAATAATTCAAAATTTGTACGTATTAGGTTAAGGATAGTTATAAGTAGGTAAGTATTTTATAATTAATTAAAATAAATATTATGATTAAACATTAGTATTTAAAACAAGAGCAACTAAAACACCTATTATTAATAACGAATCGTATGAACAACAAAGATGAAAGGCCAAAGGGTCAAAACACTTGTACTGTAAAATGTTGATGTAATACACAAAAATAAGATTAATAAACATATATTTATGCAAAAAAAAATTGGATCAGTTTGGATTCTATCGCCCCTATGAGCAGATGTGTTTTGTGTCGTCTGCACAGTTAGTTTCGCTTTCGACAAGAGCGATTACGTCACAGCTGCCAGTCATTAGCATTGGGAAAAAAACAACGGTGGAGAGCATTGCACAATATCAGCCGTTCTAATGGCTCTAAAATTTTTCTAAAGAACTATTAGGATTTGTTGTTCGCAAATCGTAGGGAAATATCCTCAGTTTACGGCAAATCAAGAACAGTTTGCTTAGATTTGTGCACTTTTCGCTGTGTGAAATTCACAGTAATCGAGATCAAGTGAAGCCTTTTACTGCAAAAAATGTTTTAGAGTTTAATGTCGTAGAGAATTACGTAATTTGACCCTTCTGAATGCTGGAAATGAATCCCTACATATTGATAGTTTTTTTCAATAAATTATGCAAATCCGAAATGAAATAATCGACAATAAAATTCTGTATGCGGCTATTTTTATAGCCGTTAGGACCGCCCATTAGTGAAAAAGCTACAAACGAAATCACATAAAAGGAAATCTTTTAACAAAAATTGAATCATTTCGTCATCTAACACTCGATGTGGATAGACGAATAACCTACTACGACTAATTTCGATTTTGTTTTATTTTTTATTCGCAGTTGTCTACCTACCCAAGCTATGGGTAAAAACCGCCATAGATCCGAGAAGGATCCAAAGGATGCTAAGCGTCTGAAGCCAAGTGATGTACAGGTAAACGACCGTTTGCTGAGTAAAAAAGGCGGGTGGGTAATGTCAGAGACATAACTGGATGTCGTGAATACGAAAACAACTGACATGTTCCTTAACACTTCCGAATATCAATTGTATGAATTATGCACGCATTCCCCTTCTTCACATTTTTCGCAAAAACAAAGAAAGCTTCACTTGATCTCGATTACTGTGAATTTCACACAGCGAAAAGTGCACAAATCTAACCAAATTGTTCTTGATTTGCACTAAACTGAGGATAATTACCTGCGATTTGCGAAAAACAAATCCTAATAGTTCTTTAGAAAAATTTTAGAGCCATTAGAACGGCTGATATTGTGCAATGCTCTCCACCGTTGTTTTTTCCCAATGCTAATGACTGGCAGCTGTGACGTAATCGCTCTTGTCGAAAGCGTGCAGACGACACAAAACACATCTGCTCGCAGTGGCGATTGAATCCAAACTGATTGAATTTTTGTTAAGAGATTTCCTTTTATGTGATTTCGTTTGTAGCTTTCTCACTAATGGGGGCTTTTTTTTGACTAAATTGTATGTTTATTTATCATGAATTTGCGTTTTACATCAATGGTTTACATTACAAGTGTTTCGGTTCATAGTCCTTTTATCTTTGTTTCCCTATCTTAAGTTTTTAATGTTGTTGTTGAGATTATCTTGGATTATTTTACATTTCAAAATTTTGATTTTGTTTGTTTGAATTATTAAAATACTCCTACCTACTTAATGTATCTTAACCTAAAACATTCAAATTTTGAATTATTGCTATTTCTGAGGCAGAGCACCTCTCCCCAAATTTTATATTTTGATGTTCGAATCGTTGTTCTAGGGTATCAAGGGAAGCTAGCTCATGCACTTCACTGGTTCTCATCCAAGGGGGCAGATTCAGGATCATTTTAAGGATTTTGTTTTGAACTCTCTGGAGCCGCAGTCTGTGTGTCCGTGCACAACCCCGCCAAACGGGGGCTGCATATTCGATTGCGGGGTAGATGATTTGTTTGTAGACAGCCATCTAATTCTTCAGGTACAGTTTAGATGTTCTACATATCAACGGGTACAGAGACCTGATGAGTATGTTACATTTGGTGATTATTTTTTCAACATGTGACCTGAAGATCAGATGTCTGTCATACGTTAGTCCTAGATAGACCACCTCGTCGGACCACCGCACGTCAGCGCCACCGAACCGAATTCTGCATTCGTCAGACGGAACAAGTCTAGTCGATCTCGAATGCGGAAACAGGATGACCTGAGTTTTCGCCGCATTGATTACAATTTTCCAGTTCGTGAAATATTCATTTAGAGCATCCAGACCCCTCTGCAGTTTGTTCTTCAGAATACTGACGACTCGTCCATCATAAAGGATGGCCGTATCGTCAGCAAACTGTGACAAGACACCACCCCCCGGAAGAGGTGGGATGTCTAATGTGAAAATGTTATACAAGATGGGACCCAGGATACTTCCTTGGGGCACACCTGCAGGGATGGAAAATTTGTCCGATTGGACATTTTGCAGAGAAACCTGAAAAGCTCTATTTGAAAGATAACTTTTGGTGATCTTAATCAGATACATCGGAAAATTGTATCGATGAAGCTTGTACAACAGGCCATCGTGCCACACATTGTCGAACGCTTTCTCGATATCCAAGATCGCCATTGCTGTCGATTTGGATACTGACTTGTTCCGTCGAACGATGTTGGTAACTCTCGTGAGTTGATGAATGGTAGATCTTCCTTTTCGGAACCCAAACTGTTCCTCCAGGAAGACACCATGTTGATCGGCGAATGCGAGAATTCGGCTTTGGATGGATTTTTCGAACAGCTTAGACAGGGCAGAGAGTAAGCTGATGGGCCGATAGCTCTTAGAAAAAGAAGGGTCTTTTCCCGGTTTCAGTACTGGGATAACTTTAGCTAACTTCCACATTGAAGGGAAGTAGCCAAGCTCCCAGCACCGGTTAAATATTGTCGTGGATACGACTTACTTTACTATGGGGTGTCTTTTCAAAATTAGCCATATGGAAGAATGGGCAGAACTTAATCGTGAATATCTCGACTTGTATTAATGGTAGCAACATAATTCTTTCACCATTTCATCAAAAATATGATCAGGAATTTGGGATAATATTTTGATCAGTGTGAGATAACCACAAACAACTCAAAAATTAAGTTTTCTCAAAATTTCAAAATAATGCGGAAAACTCTTTACTTTCGCTTGGGTTTTTCGCGCAAGGACGACGATTTTGAGGTAGTCAGGCTCATATCTTCAACTGAATGCGTATAAAAGGGAATCCGTGGTGAAAATCGATCATTTCTTTTTGTGCGTTCGATGGGAGCAGACGTCGTGGGAGTTAAACCATCAACCAGCAGCGACGGAGAGAGCGCCTTTTGCGTGGTTAAAACCTCAAACGCTCAGGTAGCAACTTTCATTCGCTTGCTGGCCTTCAAGGCGAGCAGACTGCCATCGCGAGAGTTAAACCATCAACCAGCAGCGACGGAGAGAGCGCCTTCTGCGTGGTTAAAAGCTCAAACGCTCAGGTAGCAACTTTAATTCGCTTGCTGGGCTTCAAGGCGTGCAGACTGCCATCGCGAGAGTTAAACCATCAACCAACAGCGACGGAGAGAGCGCCTTCTGCGTGGTTAAAAGCTCAAACGCTCAGGTAGCAACTTTCATTCGCTTGCTGGGCTTCAAGGCGAGCAGACTGCCATCGCGAGAGTTAAACCATCAACCAGCAGCGGAGGAGAGAGCGCCTTCTGCGTGGTTAAAAACTCAAACGCTCAGGTAGCAACTTTCATTCGCTTGCTGGGCTTCAAGGCGAGCAGACTGCCATCGCGAGAGTTAAACCATCAACCAACAGCGACGGAGAGAGCGCCTTCTGCGTGGTTAAAAGCTCAAACGCTCAGGTAGCAACTTTCATTCGCTTGCTGGGCTTCAAGGCGAGCAGACTGCCATCGCGAGAGTTAAACCATCAACCAGCAGCGAAGGAGAGAGCGCCTTCTGCGTGGTTAAAAACTCAAACGCTCAGGTAGCAACTTTCATTCGCTTGCTGGGCTTCAAGGCGAGCAGACTGCCATCGCGGGAGTTAAACCATCAGCGAAGGAGAGAGCACCTGCCATCATTTGGTTTTCGGTAGTTGTAACGAGAAGCTCAATTTTCAGATTTTAGTTCCGCAATATAGGTTTAGAATTCAGAGCCTGCGTGCTGAAACTGGATTCTGGAACTGTATTCCGGAACTAATTTGAGTTTCGAAATTGCAATTCTAGAATTGAAACTGGATTCTGAGTCTGTTATTGGTTTTAAATTTAGTTCTTGAACTCAGGATCCAGTTCTTTATTCCAGACTTCTTCTATTCGGTTCTTTTTAGAACCATAATAATACTCCTAAAGAATTATGCGGAAATTTACTTTACTGTACTCTATAAAACCCATTCTGGTAGTCATGGCGAAAAATCGTCTTCATGTTTTAGAGCTTAGTTCTTGAATATGGGTTTAGAATTCAGAGTCTGCGTGCTGAACTTACTCAAATCGTTACCATTTTTTTATTATAAAGAACTATACTGCTTATTTCATAGTATTTAAGTGCGTTTCAGAATGTTTAATGTAACTAATCTGTAATTTAGTCTAGGCGCATCGTTTAAATTTCTAGTAATGAAAGAGGGGAAAGTTGCACAATTCAAACAATCGATGAACTTTTAATTCGAATTCGGAAGCATAAATAAAGTGTGTCATATTCGTATTCACGACATCCAGTTATGTCTCTGACATTACACACCCGTACTTTTTTTTAGCTAGAAAAGAAAATGAGCGAGTGCTCAGATGCTTCAGCTCGATGTTAAAGGTGTTGCCTTCATGTTTTTTGATTTTTTCATAAAAGCTATCAGCTCATCAGCAGTAACTCTCATATCCTCAGGTACTAAACTGGCCGATCCATCAATTTCAGCTACGCTGTCGGCTACGGCCCGTTGATGTGGACTAACTATGTTAAGTCCCAAATTGTGGGAACACACAAACTGCCGCCCCAGTTCATTCACTTTCTCTAAAGGTGTTATAAGTATCCCTTCATCTGCGCCCTCAGGCGAAACCAGTGGAGGGATAGGTCGTTTTTTTATTCTTAAGCACCTTCGTCATTGACCAGAAGGGCTTAGAATGAGGCGGAATTTGCCTTAGCTTTTGCTGGAATACTTTATTCCGCAAATCAGATAATCTTTCCTTGATAACCCTAGTCAGATTTTTATAAGCTATTTTCTTGGCACGATCGCCAGTTCGTTGAAATTGTCTCCGGAAGATATTCCGGAGACGGATGATATATTTGGTATTATTATCTATTTGGAGAGAGGCACTCACCTGATGATGTTCTGCCGGTACCGTCCTATCCCGAGCGACCACGATAGCTTGATGGATGTTTGAAAGTACTGCGTCGATTTCCACCGGGGTACCAAGTGGCAGATCGACGTCGATGAGTTGGTCGGTGATTTGTTGATATCGTGGCCAGTCGACACGATGGTAGCTCCGGTAATGTTGTATCGGCACTGTCGATGCTGGAGAGTCCAGAGTCAGTACCACCGGAAAGTGGTCGGATGAGAGGTCATTGATGGTGACCGGAGGGCTGTCGATGACGATGTTACTGAGGAATATGTCCAAAACGGAATGGACTCCCGATTTGGACAATCTCGTTGGGCAGTCCGGGGCAAAGATGTTGTACTGCCCAGCTTCTTGATGGTCAGCGAGGACGAGCCCGTTCCGGTTCCGCCTTCCATTTCCCCATCTTTCGTGCCTAGCGTTGAAATCTCCGCCGATGATATATTTGCCATTCCGTCGGGTGACCAATGACAATTCATTTTTCAGCATTGCAGTCGTACCATTCCGTGTGCTGGAATGCTTCGGACAGTAGACTGCAATGATGACAATGGGTCCTCTCGTTGTTTCCATTTCGATCCCGATGGTTTCCAGCAAACGAAGTTTGAAGGCAGGCAGTAGCTTGTACCGAATGCCTCTTTTGATGAGTATGGCCACACCACCTCCCCCAGAAGAGGTACGTACGATGACATGATCCGGAAGACTAAAGCTGATGTTTGGCTTCAGGTGTGTTTCGGTGACTACTGCAACATCGATGTTTTCGGTATTAAGGAATTCGGCGAATTCCAGTTTCTTGGGACCCAAAGATTGGGCGTTCCAATTAAGGAGCCTTATTGACGAGCTGCCCGTGACGGTAATAGAAAAGCATCATTACTGATACTTGTTCCTGAGCGGTACGACAGGCACGAGTTTGCTTGTCCAATTCCGTAAATAGGAAGGCGAGCTGTTCCATAGTGTAAAGCTGATTACCAGTGGGGGGCTGGTTTACTGCATCAGCATAACTACGGAATCCTGGAGGAATCAGTTGTTTTCCACCATAGGGTGGCTGTGGAGGAGTGGAAAGAGGTGGTATTGGGTTCAACGGTGGGAAGAACATATCCAGTACTTTCGGTGGCATCTGTTTCTGCTTCTGCTTTGGTTGCTTTTTCTCCATCGCTGCTTTTCTAACTTTGATGAATTCAGCTCGCTGTGGACACGCTTTGTTGGTCGCGTGATGTTCGCCTCCGCAGTTGGCACATTTGATGGCCGGTTCTCCCATCGGCTCACATTCTTCGGTTCGGTGTTTTCCGGCACAGGTTGAGCAACGGCTTTGGATGTGGCAGTTCCGTGCGCCGTGACCATATTTAAGGCAATTGGTGCACTGTGTTACCTCACGGTGGACGGGTTTGTATCGTTCCCACTCTACCATGATGTGGAATAGGGCTTTGATGTTCTTCAAATCGCTAATCGTTGTAGAACCTCGTTCTAAATGTACCAGGTAGAGCTGATCCCGGTATTTGACATTTTGGTTATGTCGTTTGATTTTATATACTGCCACTGGCTTCAGTTTGTTATCTGCCAGTTCCTTCTGGAGCTCTTCCAATAACATATCCGGTAGACCACGAAAAACTACCTTGAAAGGTTTACTGGAAGCGATGTCGTGGGTGAAATACTCCAGCTTCATCATCTTCACGTAGTTCTCCACTGAGTTGTAATGCAGTCGAGATGGCACGATGATTTTGTATCCGTTTGAACACATACGGATTGTTGCTTGTAAACCGTGGCTGATCAGACTGTTGAGGTCTGTACGAAGGGTAGCAGGAAATCCCTGTATGTAGAAAGGTGGTAGTTTCTCCTTCTTTTCAATTTCCTGAACTTCAAGTCCAGCGAACTTGTTTCTGGCTAACAGGCGTTTGGTTGCAGCCGCCTCGTCTCCGCCGGCATCTGGATCATGCTGACGTTTGCCAGCACCTGAGCTGGATTGCCCTTTACTAGAGCCCGCTTTTCCCATTACTTGGGATACCGACGAACTAGCGAACAACGCGTGAAAAATTTCCAAATACTTAATAACACTTTCAAAAATGCGTCTTTACTCGGAGAGAGCTAAACACAGAATGATGAGACTAATGGGGGCGGTTCTAACGGCTATAAAAATAGCCGCATTCAGAATTTTAATGTCGATTATTTCATTTCGGATTTGCATAATTTATGTATGTATGTATGTATGTATGTATGTATGTATGTGTGAAGCCACCATCAGTTCAAGGCATTACCAGTGGATGCAGGTAGACTTACAGTAGATCCGAATTTGATTATCAGATAACTTTCATATTACTGCTGTTAAGAAGGCCAAAATGGGTTTTGAGGACCCGGCGCCTTCCAGCAATAACATCCGGCCATATAATAAAAGAATTCGCTGTACCAGCTTAAACCTGCCTGATGGTTTGTTTGTTAGAAGGGTGCGTCTTACTCATTTCAGACCTTCTGGGGAAAACACACAGCTTTCCCCTGTGAATCGGGTTGACATTTCACTCCTTCATCCAGTCATTCACTTGTAAGATACCCTGATGCACTCCCATCCCTCTTCCCTTACAATGTACTTGAGCATAGTATTATATAATGTAACATAATACACTTAAATATAATTTCCGGCAGTATAATACAATAAAACACAATATAGTATAAAACGGTGCAAAATCGTATGGTACAGTGTATTATAGTCTACTATAATATTTTATGATGAATATAATAGTATCATAATGTTATGTGACATAATATAGTAAAATATACCATAATATATTATAATATAGTTTGGTCACTATACGACACTGAATATTACAAAATATTATTATGCATAAAATATAAAAATGTAATACATCACAATGCAATATAATACACTTATAATTGTGTATTAAAAAAATGTATTACAATACTATATAAAACAATACCAAACATTGTACCATAATATAGTATAATATAGTACAATGTAATATAATATAATACCACAAAATATGACGTAATATAATATGATACAATTTAATAATATATGTGTAAAGTGAAATGTTTAGTATGGAAATGAAAATGTAGCTGATAATGATAAAGATTATAATAATGGTAACAATAGTAATAATAATAATAATAATCATAAAAATAATACTTATAGAAACAATAGAAATACTATTAATAATATTATTAATAATATTAATAGTAATAAAAATAATAATAATAATAATAATAATAATAATATTAATAATAATAATAATAATAATAATACTTAAATACTACAAAATAATATAATATAACACAATATAGTATAATATATTTTAATTTAATATAATATAATACAATGTCATACAATATAATATATTATAAATCAATATATAAAATAACAGTTAATGTAGAGTGTCAGTTATGCTCTTCTATCTTCGCAATACTGCAGGAAGTAGAATATTTCTCTTCTAATAACAATAATAATATCCACATCTATAAAAATAATATATGTTATTATTATTGATGACAAATTAATAATAATAACAATAAATATAATAATGAAAATAATAATAAAAAACAACATAATTTAGTACAATGAATTATATAATAAATAATAGCATGAATAAAATGATATGTTGCGATATGCTATGATATTATATTACTTCAATTTATATGTCATTTCTCATCCTCTCATTCTGCCATCAACGCATTCCATCGACCAATTGTCACCACAGATACACGTGTAGGCATGAAACAGGAACCAGTGAGCACCAAGCTCACCTTGTGACGACCTTGATATTTAGTTAAAATTTACTTTAAAAATGATAACTTATAAGGAAAACAAATTTATATTTTGCGCAGAGGTACGTAGTACTACTCATAATAAAGCCTATAATATAATATAATTAAAAACAACATAATGCAATACAATATAACATAATATAATAGAATACAATATAATATAATAAAATATAATATAATATAATACAATATAATATGATATAATGCAATGCAGTATAATACTATACAACATAGTATATAATAACATAAAATAGTGTAAGACGATAATATGTGAAATAATATGCTATGATACAATATAACAGTTAATGTCGCAGTGTAAGTTACGCTCTTCTAATAATAATAATAATAATAATAATAATAATAATAATAATAATAATAATAATAATAATAATAAAAACAATAATAATAATAATAACAATAATAATAATAATAATAATAATAATAATAATAATAATAATAATAATAATAATAATAATAATACATGATGTAATAAACAACAGAATTATATGTTGTAATATACTATGATAAACACTGCACTTTAGGATGGCTTCAACCTGCAAGCCGTTTCGCACCCTCTCATTCTGCTACTAACGCAGAAGGCGATAGCACCCAGTCGACGCCGTCCTATTGACCAAATGTCATCATAGACGCTCGGGGAGGCATGAGATAGGGACTTGTGAGGACTTAGTTATCTCACCATTTGACGACCTCATTTCGGATTTGCATAATTTATTGAAAGAAACTATCAATATGCTGAAGGGACTCGTTTCTAGCATTCAGAAAGGTCAAATTGCGTAATTCTCTACGACATTAAACTCTAAAACATTTTTTGCAAAAAAAAAAAAGGCTTCACTTGATCTCGATTACTGTGAATTTCACACAGCGAAAAGTGCACAAATCTAAGCAAACTGTTCTTGATTTGCGAACAACAAATCCTAATCGTTCTTTAGAAAAATTTTAGAGCCATTAGAACGGCTGATATTGTGCAATGCTCTCCACCGTTGTTTTTGCCTTTATCTATAGAAAGGTATTAGAATTGCTGGAAAAACCGACTTTCGAACGGAGCCTCGGAGACCCATAGTGTTATATACCATTCGACTCAGTTCGACGAGATCGGAAAATGTCTGTGTGTATGTGTGTGTGTGTGTGTGTGTGTGTGTGTGTGTGTGTGTGTGTGTGTGTGTGTGTGTGTGTATGTGTGTGTGTGCACTTTTAGAAGATATTTGAACGCGCTTAATTTTCTCAGAGATGGTTGATCCGATTTCAACAAACTTGGGCTTGTTTGAAAGCTACTATCGGGCCATTGATCAAGTTCGAAGATCAAATGTTTGTGACTTTTGGTTCCAGATATATGATGGCATAAGTGACGTAACCGACAAAACACGATAATTTTTACCGCTCTTATATATATAAGGGTGCCAAAATTTTGGGATCACCTCTATTTTCGTTTAGTTCTAGTGCTCAAAAGTTTAAGCACCTCGAAAAAAGCCTTCATGCAAAATTTGACCTAAATCGGACATGCGTAAGGGGTGCTGCCCGGTGGTAAAGGCTTGACAATTTTCGATCTTGAAAAAGCACCATAGGGGGGAGTACATGAAATTTCCAAAATCGAAAATTTTTTTTGATGCCGAAACTCTTAAAACTGCATGAAACATCGAAATTTAGTGTCATCTCAAAAAAAAATTTTTTTTTTAAAATCAACTTTCTGGGACTTAGAAAAATTTTCACATTTTTTCTAAGTCCCAAAAAATCGACTTTTTCAAAAAAAATTTTTTTCGAGATGTCACTAAATCTCGACGTTTCATGCAATTCTAAGCCTTTTGGCATAAAAAATTTTTTTTCGATTTCGAAAATTTCATGTATGGTGATTTTTCAAGATATATGAAAATTCCACTAAGTGGACTAAGAAGGCTTTTTTTAGATTAGCATCACTGATTTTAAATAGGCAACGCAAATGTCAAGCACTAATTTGGAAAAATGACATAAACACTGAAGCATGCTTTTGTGAACTACTCGAATCAATCTGAATCAATTAGTTTCGAAATTAGTATCCGAAATTATTTAATAAAATTATGAAATACATTTTCATGAGACTGTTATGAGAGAAGAGAAAGGCATTATCACACCACTAGGTGGATTAAGAAGGGTTTTTGTCGTGAATACGACTTACTTTACTATGGGGTGCCTTTTCAAAATTAGCCATATGGAAGAATGGGCAGAACTTAATCGTGAATATCTCGACTTGTATTAATGGTAGCAACATAATTCTTTCACCATTTCATCAAAAATATGATCAGGAATTTGGGATAATATTTTGATCAGTGTGAGATAACCACAAACAACTCAAAAATTAAGTTTTCTCAAAATTTCAAAATAATGCGGAAAACTCTTTACTTTCGCTTGGGTTTTTCGCGCAAGGACGACGATTTTGAGGTAGTCAGGCTCATATCTTCAACTGAATGCGTATAAAAGGGAATCCGTGGTGAAAATCGATCATTTCTTTTTGTGCGTTCGATGGGAGCAGACGTCGTGGGAGTTAAACCTTCAACCAGCAGCGACGGAGAGAGCGCCTTCTGCGTGGTTAAAACCTCAAACGCTCAGGTAGCAACTTTCATTCGCTTGTTGGCCTTCAAGGCGAGCAGACTGCCATCGCGAGAGTTAAACCATCAACCAGCAGCGACGGAGAGAGCGCCTTTTGCGTGGTTAAAACCTCAAACGCTCAGGTAGCAACTTTCATTCGCTTGCTGGCCTTCAAGGCGAGCAGACTGCCATCGCGAGAGTTAAACCATCAACCAGCAGCGACGGAGAGAGCGCCTTCTGCGTGGTTAAAAGCTCAAACGCTCAGGTAGCAACTTTAATTCGCTTGCTGGGCTTCAAGGCG
Organism: Malaya genurostris; assembly: GCF_030247185.1. Taxonomy (NCBI): domain Eukaryota; kingdom Metazoa; phylum Arthropoda; class Insecta; order Diptera; family Culicidae; genus Malaya; species Malaya genurostris. Next base: position 7,275,970 of record NC_080570.1, on the reverse strand, counting down.
TGCAGACTGCCATCGCGAGAGTTAAACCATCAACCAACAGCGACGGAGAGAGCGCCTTCTGCGTGGTTAAAAGCTCAAACGCTCAGGTAGCAACTTTCATTCGCTTGCTGGGCTTCAAGGCGAGCAGACTGCCATCGCGAGAGTTAAACCATCAACCAGCAGCGAAGGAGAGAGCGCCTTCTGCGTGGTTAAAAACTCAAACGCTCAGGTAGCAACTTTCATTCGCTTGCTGGGCTTCAAGGCGAGCAGACTGCCATCGCGGGAGTTAAACCATCAGCGAAGGAGAGAGCACCTGCCATCATTTGGTTTTCGGTAGTTGTAACGAGAAGCTCAATTTTCAGATTTTAGTTCCGCAATATAGGTTTAGAATTCAGAGCCTGCGTGCTGAAACTGGATTCTGGAACTGTATTCCGGAACTAATTTGAGTTTCGAAATTGCAATTCTAGAATTGAAACTGGATTCTGAGTCTGTTATTGGTTTTAAATTTAGTTCTTGAACTCAGGATCCAGTTCTTTATTCCAGACTTCTTCTATTCGGTTCTTTTTAGAACCATAATAATACTCCTAAAGAATTATGCGGAAATTTACTTTACTGTACTCTATAAAACCCATTCTGGTAGTCATGGCGAAAAATCGTCTTCATGTTTTAGAGCTTAGTTCTTGAATATGGGTTTAGAATTCAGAGTCTGCGTGCTGAACTTACTCAAATCGTTACCATTTTTTTATTATAAAGAACTATACTGCTTATTTCATAGTATTTAAGTGCGTTTCAGAATGTTTAATGTAACTAATCTGTAATTTAGTCTAGGCGCATCGTTTAAATTTCTAGTAATGAAAGAGGGGAAAGTTGCACAATTCAAACAATCGATGAACTTTTAATTCGAATTCGGAAGCATAAATAAAGTGTGTCATATTCGTATTCACGACATCCAGTTATGTCTCTGACATTACACACCCGTACTTTTCCCAATGCTAATGACTGGCAGCTGTGACGTAATCGCTCTTGTCGAAAGCGTGCAGACGACACAAAACACATCTGCTCGCAGTGGCGATTGAATCCAAACTGATTGAATTTTTGTTGAGATTTCCTTTTATGTGCTTTCGTTTGTAGCTTTCTCACTAATGGGCGGTCCTAACGGCTATAAAAATAGCCGCATACAGAATTTTAATGTCGATTATTTCATTTCGGATTTGCATAATTTATTGAAAGAAACTATCAATATGCTGAAGGGATTCGTTTCTAGCATTCACTAGGACCAAATTGAGGAACTCACTGCGATATTCACCACTTTTCGGAACATTTTTCCCGGATGATTTGTTGTACAGCAGCAGATATTTTGTTCTCTTCCTTAGAACGCGTTCTGATTGGCTGGTGTTGACATGGATCAAATGAGACAGGTTTTTCAATAGTGTACTATTGAAATACTTCAATGCTTTTGCTATACACGTTTAAATTGAAAAATTTCGATTCTATTGGTAGTTAGATTATATAAATCCTTTCACAGATCACTGAGCTATGAGCTTTAAAAATACGAGAAAGGCAAACGCGCCTTATGAATTATCCTTTTTGATACTCGTTTATACCAAACATTTCAGAAAAGTTTAATTTTGAATTATTTGAGACTATGTCACAAAACTGAAAATTTTATCATAAAATTGTGATCATATTTCCATGTCGGCATGTCGCAAGAATTATGTTGATTCATTAGATACAACAATAGATATTCACGATCAAAAGTACGGGTGTGTAATGTCAGAGACATAACTGGATGTCGTGAATACGAATATGACACACTTTATTTATGCTTCCGAATTCGAATTAAAAGTTCATCGATTGTTTGAATTGTGCAACTTTCCCCTCTTTCATTACTAGAAATTTAAACGATGCGCCTAGACTAAATTACAGATTAGTTACATTAAACATTCTGAAACGCACTTAAATACTATGAAATAAGCAGTATAGTTCTTTATAATAAAAAAATGGTAACGATTTGAGTAAGTTCAGCACGCAGACTCTGAATTCTAAACCCATATTCAAGAACTAAGCTCTAAAACATGAAGACGATTTTTCGCCATGACTACCAGAATGGGTTTTATAGAGTACAGTAAAGTAAATTTCCGCATAATTCTTTAGGAGTATTATTATGGTTCTAAAAAGAACCGAATAGAAGAAGTCTGGAATAAAGAACTGGATCCTGAGTTCAAGAACTAAATTTAAAACCAATAACAGACTCAGAATCCAGTTTCAATTCTAGAATTGCAATTTCGAAACTCAAATTAGTTCCGGAATACAGTTCCAGAATCCAGTTTCAGCACGCAGGCTCTGAATTCTAAACCTATATTGCGGAACTAAAATCTGAAAATTGAGCTTCTCGTTACAACTACCGAAAACCAAATGATGGCAGGTGCTCTCTCCTTCGCTGATGGTTTAACTCCCGCGATGGCAGTCTGCTCGCCTTGAAGCCCAGCAAGCGAATGAAAGTTGCTACCTGAGCGTTTGAGTTTTTAACCACGCAGAAGGCGCTCTCTCCTTCGCTGCTGGTTGATGGTTTAACTCTCGCGATGGCAGTCTGCTCGCCTTGAAGCCCAGCAAGCGAATGAAAGTTGCTACCTGAGCGTTTGAGCTTTTAACCACGCAGAAGGCGCTCTCTCCGTCGCTGTTGGTTGATGGTTTAACTCTCGCGATGGCAGTCTGCACGCCTTGAAGCCCAGCAAGCGAATTAAAGTTGCTACCTGAGCGTTTGAGCTTTTAACCACGCAGAAGGCGCTCTCTCCGTCGCTGCTGGTTGATGGTTTAACTCTCGCGATGGCAGTCTGCTCGCCTTGAAGGCCAGCAAGCGAATGAAAGTTGCTACCTGAGCGTTTGAGGTTTTAACCACGCAAAAGGCGCTCTCTCCGTCGCTGCTGGTTGATGGTTTAACTCTCGCGATGGCAGTCTGCTCGCCTTGAAGGCCAACAAGCGAATGAAAGTTGCTACCTGAGCGTTTGAGGTTTTAACCACGCAGAAGGCGCTCTCTCCGTCGCTGCTGGTTGAAGGTTTAACTCCCACGACGTCTGCTCCCATCGAACGCACAAAAAGAAATGATCGATTTTCACCACGGATTCCCTTTTATACGCATTCAGTTGAAGATATGAGCCTGACTACCTCAAAATCGTCGTCCTTGCGCGAAAAACCCAAGCGAAAGTAAAGAGTTTTCCGCATTATTTTGAAATTTTGAGAAAACTTAATTTTTGAGTTGTTTGTGGTTATCTCACACTGATCAAAATATTATCCCAAATTCCTGATCATATTTTTGATGAAATGGTGAAAGAATTATGTTGCTACCATTAATACAAGTCGAGATATTCACGATTAAGTTCTGCCCATTCTTCCATATGGCTAATTTTGAAAAGGCACCCCATAGTAAAGTAAGTCGTATTCACGACAAAAACTTATCACTCTCACAGAGGGTAAATTTTGAAAAGGCACCCCATAGTAAAGTAAGTCGTATTCACGACAAAAATGGGTTGTATAGAGGTACAGTAAAGTAAATTTCGCATAATTCTTTAGGAGTATTATTATGGTTTTAAGAAGAACCGAATAGAAGTCTGGAATAGAGAACTGGACCCTGAGTTCAAGACCTAAATTTAGATCCAATAACAGTCTCAGAATCCAGTTTCAGTCGCTGCTGGTTCTCGCCTTGATGGCCAGCAAGCGAATGCGAGATGCGACCGGAGCGTTTGAGGTTTTAACCACGCAGAAGGTGCATTCTCCGTCGCTGCTGGTTGATGATTCCACTCCCACGACGTCTGCTTCCATCGAACGCACGAAAAGAAATGATCGATTTTCATTTTTTTTTTTTGCATAAATTTAATTTTTATTAAAACAGTTTGACGGTTTACAATGTGCTATTTTACATATAGAGGGATTCAACAATTGGTTTTTCATCTCAGTTTTTGTAGTAATGTTTTTAACAAATTTTGGATTTTTTGCAGTTTGCTAATTTACATTTTAACTTTGTAGTTGATGTTTTTAATTTGATAACCTACGAATTTAATATAAGACCTAAGAAAACAATTCACGAATGATGTGATGTTCAGATACACTTGCTGCTTGCTGGTAGCGATTGTAGACTTCAACCATTTGTTCGTTGATCATTTTGATGTTGGCCAGTTCGTGGATATCCAAGATTCGCGTGGACAGCGGGACCTGGAGTATCATCCGAAGATATTTATTCTGGATCACTTGAACTTTTCTCCTGTGTGTTGGAGCACAGTTCATCCAGATGGGCGAAGCATACAGCAGCATCGGACGGACGATTTGCATGTAAACTGCAAGACGGTTAATGATGGACAGTTTCGACTTCCTGTTTATCAACGGGTAGAGCTTTTTAAGCAAGAGCAAGCTTTTTTGCCCAACGGCTTCTACGTGGTGTCGGTAAAGAGATTTGGCATCCATGTTCAGCCCCAAGTACAGTACTGAGTCTGACCATGCGATGTTCACTCCTTGGACCTGGATGTTTTTCGGTGGATTTAGCAGCCGCTGCGTGTTCCGGTGAGGGAAGATGATGACCTGTGTCTTGGAAGCATTCACGCGAATCTTCCAGTCCGACAGGTAGCTGGTGTAGCAGTCAATTCCTTTCTGAAGATTGCTTATTAGATGATTGACCACTCGGCCGCTGTACGACAACGATGAATCATCGGCGAAAAATGAACGTTTCCCATTCCGAGGAAGAACGGGGGCATCGGCAGTGAATATATTGTAAAGAACAGGCCCAAGGATGCTTCCCTGGGGGACTCCGGCTGGAACGTCGAACTCGTCAGAAAGCGTTCCTTGGAGGAACACTCGGGAGCTACGCTGTTTCAGGTAACTGTTAACCATTTTAACCAGGTACATTGGAAAGTTGAAGGTAACCAATTTGTTGATGAGGCCATTATGCCAAACACTGTCGAAAGCCTTCTCGATGTCCAGAAAGGCCATTATGGTTGATTTAGAGACAGTTTTGTTACGGTTGATTTCATTTGTCACACGAAGCAGTTGGTGCACTGTCGAGTGACCTTTACGGAAGCCGAACTGTTCATCCGGGAGAATGCGGTGATCATCCACATGCATTAAAATGCGACTGTAGATGGAGCGTTCGAACAGTTTGCTAAGTGAAGACAGCAAGCTAATTGGTCGATAGCTTGACGGTGATGTCGGATCTTTTCCGGGCTTGAGGATAGGAACAACTTTTGCAAGTTTCCATTGCGACGGGAAATAGCTCAAGGCAAGGCAACTGTTGAAAATTTTACAGAGCAACTCCAAAGATTTGGGACTCAGTTTTTTCAGGACAACGTTAAAAAGCCCATCAAAACCGGGCGCCTTCATATTTCGAGTAAACTTGATGTTTTTCTTTATTTCATCAACGGTAATACGGGCTTCGGGGGAAACTTCGACGGTAGCACGATCAGTGTGCAATATTGACTCCTGGACTAAGTCTTCTTTCGGACTGACGATATTAATACCGAGACAGTGTGACGATTTAAAGTGCAGAGCAATTGAATTAGCCTTTTCTAAGGGAGTAATGAGCAGAGCATCATTATCCTTCAACGGAGGAATCGGTTTCGGCTTCTCTTTCAGTACCTTGGCCAGCCGCCAGAAGGGACGAGAGTAGTTCGGAAGATGTTTAATATCTTTGGAAAATTTCCTATTTCGAATTTTTTCCAGTCTGATTTTTACAATCCGAGATAGTGCTTTGAAAAGAACTTTTCGGCTGTTATTCAGAGTTCGCTGATATTGACGCCTCAGCGAATTTTTTAGAGAAATCAATTGCTTGGTTTTCTGATCAAGCTGAATAAACTTACGTGTGATTGGCACCACCGGAACATGTAGATCCTCAGATTCCTGCACTAACTTGGTAAATCTTTCTATTACACTGTCGACGTCTTCGCAGGTCTCGATGGAAGTGGTATCATCAATGCGGCTTTCGATGTGATTTACCAACCGGTCCCAGTTAGCACGATGAAAGTTTTTACGGGAACTACGGGAACGAACGTATTCAGCACCGATCTCCAACATCACCGGAAGGTGGTCAGACGATAGTGCAGTTTTTGTTTCCGGAACAGATAAACCGACGACCATGTTTGTCAGAAATAGGTCGAGCGTAGATCCAACACCCGCATGTGAATAAAACGTGGGTTCATCCGGGTTTGCGATGATATAATGTCCACACTGAGCATCTTCATGGAAAATTTTGCCATTTCTGTTCGTCGTTGTGCAGCCCCAGGAACCGGAGCGAGCATTTAAATCACCAGCAATAATAAATTTGGTATTTCTGCGTGTCAGCTTCTGGAGATCATTCTGGAACTGATTGCTCCCGTTAGCACGGGCACTGAACTGCTTAGGACAGTAAACTGTTATAAACACTATTTCACCGATTGATGTTGTAACTATGATGCCAAGCGCTTCGATGGTCGTTGTGTTGAAACTAGGCAGTAGCTTAAAGGGAATCCCTTTACGAATTGCTATCGCCACACCACCCCCTCCGGACGATGTGCGATCTAAGCGGACGAATGTGAAGTCAGGAAGACTGAAGGTATCATTTGGATTTAAATGCGTCTCAGTGATTGTAGCTATGTCGATTTTTTCGGCTTCTAGGAACTCGCTGAATTCCAGTTTTTTTGGTGCCACACTCCTGGCATTCCAATTAAGGACTCGGATTGAAGAACTGTCCATGGTTATAATAAAACTTCATCATTACAGCCACCTGGTCTTGGGCTGTACGGCAAGCACGGGTTTGCTTATCCAATTCAAGAAAAAGGAAAGCAAGTTGATCCATGGAGTATATGCCACCGGATTGGGTAGCACCTGTCACTTGAGCGTATGACCGAAATCCTGGAGGGGTAGGATTAATCGGATTTGGATTCGATAGCTGCGGAGCTGATGGCCGACCGGGAAGTACAGGGTTCAAGGGAGGGAAATCATTGTAGTCGAATTCCACCTACTTTTTGCGTTTCGGTTGATTCTTGTTGGATGTTCGTTTACGAAAATCGATGAACTCCTTACGCTTGGGACACGTACGGCTGGTGGACAAGTGATCACCTCCACAATTGTGACACTTAACTATGTCTATTTCTTCTTCTATCTGGCATTCATCTGGTTTGTGGTCAGCACCGCATTTCAGGCATCGAGGGCGAATATGGCAGTTTCCGGTTCCATGTCCAAAATTCAGACAATTGGAACATTGCGTGACATCACGATGTACAGGCTTGTACCGCTCCCACTAAACGGCAATATTGTGAAGTGTGCGGAGTGACTTCAGTTCGGCTAAAGTGATTGAACCACGTTTTAAATGGATCAGATACAGCTGGTCGCGATATTTAGCTTCCTTGTTGTGACGCATGATTTTGTAAATTGATTCTGGGACCAATTTTACATTTTCCAGTGCTTGCTTCAACACCTCCACTTCCATTTCAGGCAACCCACGCAACACCACTTTGAACGGCTTGTTCGCAGCGATGTCATGAGTGAAGTATTCCATTTTTCGTAATTCCAGATATTTTTCCACTGCTTTGAAATGACAAATGGAAGAAACGGTGATTTTGTATCCATCAGAGCACAGTCTGATCGATGCTTGGAGGCCTTTGTTAACAAGGTCGGTAATATCCGTGATAAGATGTTCCGATTTTCCTTTCACATAGAACGGGGGAAGTTTCTCTTTCCTTTCTAATCCCTCTTCCGGAAGAATGGAGTACTGGTTGCTTGCCAAAAGCTTCTTGGAACTCGTTGTATCAGTTTCCCCATCGGCTGGGCGTTTTTTAGTTTGCCCTTTCGAAGAGCTCTTTTTACCCATGTCGGGTTGCTTCCTTTCGCGAGACAACGCGACGAGAACGACAACGATTTACTAACGATTTCAAATAAACTAACGGTGGTACACCCGGGAATAAGACACGTCCGAACTTAACAGAAGTACGATCGAGAATGATCGATTTTCGACCACGGTTCCCCTTTTATACGCATTTAGTTGAAGATATGTGCCTGACTACCTCAAAATCGTCGTCCTTGCGCGAAAAATTTTAAGAAAACTTAATTTTTGACTTGTTTGTGGTTATCGCACACTGTTCAAAATATTATCCTTAATTCCTGATCATATTTTTGATGAAATGGTGAAAGAATTATGTTGCTACCATTAATACAAGTCGAGATATTCACGATTAAGTTCTGCCCATTCTTCCATATGGCTAATTTTGAAAAGGCGCCCCATAGTAAAGTAAGTCGTATTCACGACAAAAAACAACGGTGGAGAGCATTACACAATATCAACCGTTCTAATGGCTCTAAAATTTTTCTAAAGAACTATTAGGATTTGTTTTTCGCAAATCGCAGGTAATTATCCTCAGTTTAGTGCAAATCAGGAACAATTTGGTTAGATTTATGCACTTTTCGCTGTGTGAAATTCACAGTAATCGAGATCAAGTGAAGCCTTTTTTTTGCGCAAAATGTTCCAGAGTTTAATGTCGTAGAGAATTACGTAATTTGACCCTTCTGAATGCTGGAAATGAATCCCTACAGCATATTGATAGTTTCTTTCAATAAATTATGTAAATCCAAAATGAAATAATCGACATTAAAATTCTGAATGCGGCTATTTTTATAGCCGTTAGGACCGCCCATTAGTGAGAAAGCTACAAACGAAATCACATAAAAGGAAATCTCTTAACAAAAATTCAATCAGTTTGGATTCAATCGCCACTGCGAGCAGATGTGTTTTGTGCTGTCTGCAAGCTTTCGACAAGAGCGATTACGTCACAGCTGCCAGTCAGTTTTATTTTAATTATTTATAAAATGTCTACCTACTTATAACTATCCCTAACCTAATACGTACAAATTTTGAATTATTTGTATTTCAGAGATTGAGCACCTCTCTTCAAATTTCGTGCTGTATTGTTCGAATTTTTGTTCTAGTATATCCAGTGAGGCAATCTCATGTACTTCACTAGTCCTTGTCCGAAGGGGGTAGATTTAGAATCATCTTTAAGATCTTACTTTGAATGCGCTGGAGCCTAAGTTTGTGTGTTCGTGCACAGCCCCGCCAAACAGGGACTGCGTATTCAATTGCAGGGTAGATGATTTGTTTATAGATAGCCATCTGATTCTTCAGGCATAGTTTAGATGTTCTACAAATCAGCGGATACAGAGACCTAATGAGTATGCTGCATTTTTGAACGATTTTGTCAACATGTGACCTGAATATCAGATGTCTGTCAAAGGTGAGTCCTAGATAGATAACTTCGTCGGACCATTGAATGACCTCATCACCGAATCGTATTCTGCATTCGTCTGATGGAACAAGTTTTGGAGATCTTGAATGTGGAAACAAGATGACCTGAGTTTTTGCTGCATTGATCACAATTTTCCAGCTTGTAAAATATTCCGTTAAAGCGTCCAGACCTGTCTGTAGTTTATTTTTCAGAGCATTAATGACACGACCTTTGTAAAGAATGGCAGTATCATCAGCAAATTGTGACAGAACACCACCACCTGGAAGAGGTGGGATGTCTGATGTGAAAATGTTGTATAGAATGGGACCTAGGATACTTCCCTGGGGTACACCAGCAGGAATAGTAAATCTTTCTGAAAGTGCATTATTCAGAGAAACGTGGAATGCTCTATCTGCAAGATAATTTTTGATAATTTTAATAAGATACATGGGAAAATTATACCGATGCAGTTTGAACACCAGTCCATCGTGCCACACATTATCGAATGCCTTTTCAATATCCAATATTGCCATGGCAGTCGTTTTGAACACTGATTTGTTTTGCTGGATGACGTTGTTAACCCTTGTGAGTTGGTGGATGGTGGATCCTCCTTTCCGGAACCCAAACTGTTCTTCCAGAAATATATCCTGTTCAAATGCGAAAGCAAGAATTCGCCTTTGTATTGACTTTTCAAACAGCTTGGATAGGGCAGAGAGTAAGCTGATGGGCCGATAGCTCTTGGAAAGGGAAGGATCTTTCCCCGGTTTCAAAACTGGGATAACTTTAGCTAACTTCCACTTTGAAGGGAAGTAACCAAGCTCCCAGCACCTGTTGAAAATTTTAGCTAAGAAGACAAATGAGCGAATACTCAAATGTTTCAGCTCAATGTTGAATGTGTTGTCGAAACCGGGGGCCTTCATATTTTTGGATTTTTTCACAATAGCCATCAGCTCATTCGCAGTGACTCTACTTTCCTCAGGAACTAAGCTGTCTGATTGGTCAACCTCAGCAACTCTATCTGCAACGGCTCTTTCATGTGGACTAACAATGTTGAGTCCTAAATTGTGAGAACACACAAACTGCTGGCCTAGCGCATTTGCCTTCTCTACTGGCGTGATTAAAGGTATTCCTTCAGCTGCGTTCTGGGGTGACATCAGAGGAGGAATAGGCTTCGGTTTTGTCGTGAATACGACTTACTTTACTATGGGGTGCCTTTTCAAAATTAGCCATATGGAAGAATGGGCAGAACTTAATCGTGAATATCTCGACTTGTATTAATGGTAGCAACATAATTCTTTCACCATTTCATCAAAAATATGATCAGGAATTTGGGATAATATTTTGATCAGTGTGAGATAACCACAAACAACTCAAAAATTAAGTTTTCTCAAAATTTCAAAATAATGCGGAAAACTCTTTACTTTCGCTTGGGTTTTTCGCGCAAGGACGACGATTTTGAGGTAGTCAGGCTCATATCTTCAACTGAATGCGTATAAAAGGGAATCCGTGGTGAAAATCGATCATTTCTTTTTGTGCGTTCGATGGGAGCAGACGTCGTGGGAGTTAAACCTTCAACCAGCAGCGACGGAGAGAGCGCCTTCTGCGTGGTTAAAACCTCAAACGCTCAGGTAGCAACTTTCATTCGCTTGTTGGCCTTCAAGGCGAGCAGACTGCCATCGCGAGAGTTAAACCATCAACCAGCAGCGACGGAGAGAGCGCCTTTTGCGTGGTTAAAACCTCAAACGCTCAGGTAGCAACTTTCATTCGCTTGCTGGCCTTCAAGGCGAGCAGACTGCCATCGCGAGAGTTAAACCATCAACCAACAGCGACGGAGAGAGCGCCTTCTGCGTGGTTAAAAGCTCAAACGCTCAGGTAGCAACTTTAATTCGCTTGCTGGGCTTCAAGGCGTGCAGACTGCCATCGCGAGAGTTAAACCATCAACCAACAGCGACGGAGAGAGCGCCTTCTGCGTGGTTAAAAGCTCAAACGCTCAGGTAGCAACTTTCATTCGCTTGCTGGGCTTCAAGGCGAGCAGACTGCCATCGCGAGAGTTAAACCATCAACCAGCAGCGGAGGAGAGAGCGCCTTCTGCGTGGTTAAAAACTCAAACGCTCAGGTAGCAACTTTCATTCGCTTGCTGGGCTTCAAGGCGAGCAGACTGCCATCGCGAGAGTTAAACCATCAACCAACAGCGACGGAGAGAGCGCCTTCTGCGTGGTTAAAAGCTCAAACGCTCAGGTAGCAACTTTCATTCGCTTGCTGGGCTTCAAGGCGAGCAGACTGCCATCGCGAGAGTTAAACCATCAACCAGCAGCGAAGGAGAGAGCGCCTTCTGCGTGGTTAAAAACTCAAACGCTCAGGTAGCAACTTTCATTCGCTTGCTGGGCTTCAAGGCGAGCAGACTGCCATCGCGGGAGTTAAACCATCAGCGAAGGAGAGAGCACCTGCCATCATTTGGTTTTCGGTAGTTGTAACGGGAAGCTCAATTTTCAGATTTTAGTTCCGCAATATAGGTTTAGAATTCAGAGCCTGCGTGCTGAAACTGGATTCTGGAACTGTATTCCGGAACTAATTTGAGTTTCGAAATTGCAATTCTAGAATTGAAACTGGATTCTGAGTCTGTTATTGGTTTTAAATTTAGTTCTTGAACTCAGGATCCAGTTCTTTATTCCAGACTTCTTCTATTCGGTTCTTTTTAGAACCATAATAATACTCCTAAAGAATTATGCGGAAATTTACTTTACTGTACTCTATAAAACCCATTCTGGTAGTCATGGCGAAAAATCGTCTTCATGTTTTAGAGCTTAGTTCTTGAATATGGGTTTAGAATTCAGAGTCTGCGTGCTGAACTTACTCAAATCGTTACCATTTTTTTATTATAAAGAACTATACTGCTTATTTCATAGTATTTAAGTGCGTTTCAGAATGTTTAATGTAACTAATCTGTAATTTAGTCTAGGCGCATCGTTTAAATTTCTAGTAATGAAAGAGGGGAAAGTTGCACAATTCAAACAATCGATGAACTTTTAATTCGAATTCGGAAGCATAAATAAAGTGTGTCATATTCGTATTCACGACATCCAGTTATGTCTCTGACATTACACACCCGTACTTTTTTCTTAAGCACCTTCGTTAAGGACCAGAAGGGCTTTGAATGTGGGAGAATTTCTCGAAGCTTTTGCTGGAAGTTCCTGTTGCGAAGCTCAGATATCCTTTCCTGGATTATCCTAGTTAAGTTGTTATAAGTAGTCTTCCTATCTAGGATACCAGTTCGTTGATACTGCCTCCGGTAGATATTCGGAAGTCGGATGAGTTTCTTGGTGACACTGTCGATTTGAAGAGAGGAACTCGGCAAATGTTGTACTGGAACCGTCCTATCACGAGCGACTGTGATTGAATGCTGGAAGGAAGATAGGGCCGCATCGATTTCCATCGGGGAATCAAGTGGCAGATCGATATTAATAAGTTGGTCGGCGATTTGTTGAAATTGGACCCAATCGGTGCGATAAAAGTTCCTCCGTGGTTGAATTGGCACTGTTTCTGGTGAAGATCCCAACGTCAATATTACTGGAAAGTGGTCAGAAGAGAGCTCGTAGAAGACAGCCGGAGAGCTGTCTATGGCGATGTTGCTGATGAATATATCCAAAATGGAATGAACTCCCGATCTGGAAAGTCGCGTTGGTTGATCCGGAGCGAAGATGTTGTATTGTCCAGCTTCGTAATCTTCGGCAATTACGAATCCGTTTCGATTCTGTCTTCTGTTTCCCCACAGCTCATGCCGTGCGTTCAGGTCCCCAGCAATGATGAATTTGTTCTGTCGTCGAGTGAGCATAGCCAGATCTCGCTTCAATGATGCACACGTATCATCTCGAAGATTGGTTTGTTTGGGGCAGTACGCTGCAATGATGATGATGGGTCCCATCGTCGTTGTAATCTCAATTCCGATGGCTTCTATGAGTTGCAATTTAAAGGCTGCCAGAAGCCTGTGCTGAATGGATCGTTTAATGGCAATGGCAACTCCCCCTCCTCTGGTAGTTGTCCTGTCGAGCCTATGAATCCTGTAATTGGGAATAAAAATAGAAATTTCAGGTTTAAGATGAGTTTCAGTTAAAATAGCAATATCGGCATTCTTCTCTTGAAGAAAGTCGGACAATTCAGCAGTTTTGCTCCTGAGTGAGCAAGCATTCCAATTTACTATAACCAACTCATTATATTGCATATTCGATGATGAATTTGCCTAAGGCGTTGATTTGATCTAACCGCGTTCTGCAGTTTCGTAGTTTTGTTGTCATTGTTTCAAAAATGACGATCAGTTGTTCAGCAGAAAATAAATCACCAGAGTCATCCTTTGCTTGTGGTTGATTATTGCCCCATCCAGGAGGGATTTTTGAGGAAGATTCTTTTTGTGATCCAGCGGCTGAAGTCTTTGTATTGCTGCGAGGAAGTGGCGGCAAATTCGGAATATTTCGGAATTTCATCCTTCTGTGGAACATTCTTGCGCGTTGATTGTTTACGGGACGCCTGTTGTCGAATTTTTGTGAACTAAGCACATTTGGGACACGATTTGCTAGTAGATGGATGGTCGCCATCACAGTTCACACATTTTACAGCGATGTCATCTAGTAGGCAATCGTTGGTATTGTGTGGTTCGGCACATTTCCCGCACCGACTTTTCATGTGGCAATTCCTCGCTCCATGGCCGTAGTTCAAACAGTTCGTGCACTGTGTGACACCCCGATGTACCGGTTTATACTTTTGCCATTCGATGATTATGTGAAATAACGATTTAATCGTTTTCAGTTGACTCATGGTGATGGAGCCCTTCTCCAGATGAATCAGGTACAGTTGATCTCTAAACTTTTTGTCCGTATTATGTCGCTTCATTTTAAATACCATCAAAGGCTTTAGTCCAGCCTCTGACAGTGCCTGCTTTAGTTCGGCTTCCATCATGTCGGGTATTCCTCGAAGTACAACCTTCATAGGTTTGTTGGCGGCAATATCGTGTGTGAAGTATTCCGCTTTTGTCTGATTCAAATAACATTCCACTCCTTTGTAGTGGTTCAAAGCCGGAACAGTTATTTTGTAGCCTTTAGTACATAAACGGATTGTTGCCTGTAGTCCTTTGCTGATCAGTGTGTTGAAATCCGAGCGTAGAGTTGGTGGGAAGCCCTTCAGGTAGAAAGGCGGCATTTTTTCCTTCTTCTGCAGTTCCTCTTCGACATCTACTGGCAGATCAGCATATTGGTTTTTACTCAGCAAACGGTCGTTTACCTGTACATCACTTGGCTTCAGACGCTTAGCATCCTTTGGATCCTTCTCGGATCTATGGCGGTTTTTACCCATAGCTTGGGTAGGTAGACAACTGCGAATAAAAAAGTACGGGTGTGTAATGTCAGAGACATAACTGGATGTCGTGAATACGAATATGACACACTTTATTTATGCTTCCGAATTCGAATTAAAAGTTCATCGATTGTTTGAATTGTGCAACTTTCCCCTCTTTCATTACTAGAAATTTAAACGATGCGCCTAGACTAAATTACAGATTAGTTACATTAAACATTCTGAAACGCACTTAAATACTATGAAATAAGCAGTATAGTTCTTTATAATAAAAAAATGGTAACGATTTGAGTAAGTTCAGCACGCAGACTCTGAATTCTAAACCCATATTCAAGAACTAAGCTCTAAAACATGAAGACGATTTTTCGCCATGACTACCAGAATGGGTTTTATAGAGTACAGTAAAGTAAATTTCCGCATAATTCTTTAGGAGTATTATTATGGTTCTAAAAAGAACCGAATAGAAGAAGTCTGGAATAAAGAACTGGATCCTGAGTTCAAGAACTAAATTTAAAACCAATAACAGACTCAGAATCCAGTTTCAATTCTAGAATTGCAATTTCGAAACTCAAATTAGTTCCGGAATACAGTTCCAGAATCCAGTTTCAGCACGCAGGCTCTGAATTCTAAACCTATATTGCGGAACTAAAATCTGAAAATTGAGCTTCTCGTTACAACTACCGAAAACCAAATGATGGCAGGTGCTCTCTCCTTCGCTGATGGTTTAACTCCCGCGATGGCAGTCTGCTCGCCTTGAAGCCCAGCAAGCGAATGAAAGTTGCTACCTGAGCGTTTGAGTTTTTAACCACGCAGAAGGCGCTCTCTCCTTCGCTGCTGGTTGATGGTTTAACTCTCGCGATGGCAGTCTGCTCGCCTTGAAGCCCAGCAAGCGAATGAAAGTTGCTACCTGAGCGTTTGAGCTTTTAACCACGCAGAAGGCGCTCTCTCCGTCGCTGTTGGTTGATGGTTTAACTCTCGCGATGGCAGTCTGCTCGCCTTGAAGCCCAGCAAGCGAATGAAAGTTGCTACCTGAGCGTTTGAGTTTTTAACCACGCAGAAGGCGCTCTCTCCTCCGCTGCTGGTTGATGGTTTAACTCTCGCGATGGCAGTCTGCTCGCCTTGAAGCCCAG
This sequence comes from Malaya genurostris, assembly GCF_030247185.1. Taxonomy (NCBI): domain Eukaryota; kingdom Metazoa; phylum Arthropoda; class Insecta; order Diptera; family Culicidae; genus Malaya; species Malaya genurostris. The sequence continues at coordinate 7,260,279 of NC_080570.1, read as the reverse complement.
CAAGCGAATGAAAGTTGCTACCTGAGCGTTTGAGCTTTTAACCACGCAGAAGGCGCTCTCTCCGTCGCTGTTGGTTGATGGTTTAACTCTCGCGATGGCAGTCTGCACGCCTTGAAGCCCAGCAAGCGAATTAAAGTTGCTACCTGAGCGTTTGAGCTTTTAACCACGCAGAAGGCGCTCTCTCCGTCGCTGCTGGTTGATGGTTTAACTCTCGCGATGGCAGTCTGCTCGCCTTGAAGGCCAGCAAGCGAATGAAAGTTGCTACCTGAGCGTTTGAGGTTTTAACCACGCAAAAGGCGCTCTCTCCGTCGCTGCTGGTTGATGGTTTAACTCTCGCGATGGCAGTCTGCTCGCCTTGAAGGCCAACAAGCGAATGAAAGTTGCTACCTGAGCGTTTGAGGTTTTAACCACGCAGAAGGCGCTCTCTCCGTCGCTGCTGGTTGAAGGTTTAACTCCCACGACGTCTGCTCCCATCGAACGCACAAAAAGAAATGATCGATTTTCACCACGGATTCCCTTTTATACGCATTCAGTTGAAGATATGAGCCTGACTACCTCAAAATCGTCGTCCTTGCGCGAAAAACCCAAGCGAAAGTAAAGAGTTTTCCGCATTATTTTGAAATTTTGAGAAAACTTAATTTTTGAGTTGTTTGTGGTTATCTCACACTGATCAAAATATTATCCCAAATTCCTGATCATATTTTTGATGAAATGGTGAAAGAATTATGTTGCTACCATTAATACAAGTCGAGATATTCACGATTAAGTTCTGCCCATTCTTCCATATGGCTAATTTTGAAAAGGCACCCCATAGTAAAGTAAGTCGTATTCACGACAAAATAAAACAAAATCGAAATTAGTCGTAGTAGGTTATTCGTCTATCCACATCGAGTGTTAGATGACGAATGAATGATTCAATTTTTGTTAAGAGATTTCCTTTTATGTGATTTCGTTTGTAGCTTTTTCACTAATGGGCGGTCCTAACGGCTATAAAAATAGCCGCATATAGAATTTTAATGTCGATTATTTCATTTCGGATTTGCATAATTTATTGAAAGAAACTATCAATATGCTGTAGGGATTCGTTTCTAGCATTCAGAAGGACCAAATTGAGGAACTCACTGCGATATTCACCACTTTTCGGAACATTTTTCTCGGACGATTTGTTGTACAGCAGCAGATATTTTGTTCTCTTCCTCAGAACGCGTTCTGATTGGCTGGTGTTGACATGGGTCAAAAGAGATAGGTTTTTCAATAGTGTACTATTGAAATACTTCAGTGCTTTTGCTATACACGTTTAAGTTGAAAAATTTCGATTCTATTGGTAGTTAGATTATATAAATCCTTCCACAGATCACTGAGCTATGAGCGTTCAAAATACGAGAAAGGCAAACGCGCCATATGAATTATCCTCTTTGATACTCGTTTATACCAAACATTTCAGAAAAGTTGAATTTTGAACTATTTGAGATTATGCCACACAACTGAAAATTTTATCATAAAATTTTGATCATATTTCCGATGGCATGTAGCAAAAATTATGTTGATTCGTTAGATACAACAAGAGATATTCACGATCAAAAACTTATCACTCTCTCAGAGGGTAAATTTTGAAAAGGCACCCCATAGTAAAGCAAGTCGTATTCACGACAAAAGTTTGTCGGAAGGCTCGCATTTGATACAGAATACTGTAAAAACCATGCAAAGAGTTTCAAATGCTGACAGAATTTCCGGTCCTATGGGAATTATTACATCTCTCTAAACTAATGAGCAGTCTCCTTCGCCAAATTACTCAGACATCACTACCAACAGCGGCGTTTCCGGATGCGGCCACCTTGAGTCGAGCTGGAAATATTTTTTCGCATATCCCCCAAAGTTTTGTCTCGAGGACGCTTTGAGTTCCGCGTTGGGTGTTTTTCCCTTATAATCGCGAGTGCTCTGAGAAAGTCGCTTGTTATAAAGCGAAATATGTCACTATATTTATTCAATATTTTTACTTGCAAGTGGTTCCACATTTCTTCGAAGATTATCCATTTTTTCACTATAGAATTTCATAATCGCGCAATGCGAAGCGAAAATGTAACGCGGCAATAAATGACAGCTGTCGTGCTAAATCTCGGCAACAGCTAGCGCATATTCCGAAATCTCGGCAAACGTCTCTGCTGATGTCGGCATATCTGTTGTTTACTGATAAATTCAGCAAGCAATTATGCCATATTTCAGCAAAGTGAAGTATTTTACCGAAATATCAGTGAATGCATTTAACGAAGTTCAGAAACATGCGTATTGATTACTGAGCAATCAGCAAATTTACGTGTTGCTGATCAGTTTCGGCATTTCATTATGCCGAGCTCAAGAAATGGTTTTAAGTGTGTAGCATAAATATTTGTTACAATCTGTGGCTAGAGGATAGGCTTAATTGAGTTTTCTTAATGTTTCACTTTTATATTACCGGCCCTTATAAGGTTTTGAACGAATATGACTTAACCTTACAAAAATGAGCGAATTTTGACAGCTATCAGTGGTTTGTTTATGTGTTCATTCTAACTTGAATAAGTTGTAACAGATGTGTATACAAACCACTGATAGCTGTCAAAAGATAAACTTGATTCACCGGCAGTACATTCGTGTCCAACCAGGTGGTTCAGTGAAACGACACCGCTGAAATCGGGAGATCTTGTATATGTCACCGAAGGCTCAAACCGGAAGTGCTAGATTCGTGGAGTAGTTGAAGAATCAATCGTGTCCGGTGATGGGAGAATTCGGCAAGCATGAGTTCAAACCGAAACAGGACATTATACTATCGGAATTTTATAGTTATAGTTCATTTGTTGAATATAATTTATATTTTGGAATTCTCACCAAGAAAGGCTATGTAAAGACGTAGCATTTAAGTCGGAAAACACGTTAAAATATTTTTATTTTTATTCAAGTAAGCGTTTATTTATTGTATTTTTTTTATAAAACATATAACAAAATAAGAAAACAAACAATTGCAAGGTAAACATTAAAATAATTTACAGTTATTAATATGAATAAATTAGAACGTAGCTTCAATCTGTTAAAGGTAAATTGCTGATACAAAGAGGTTTTGGCTACAAGTTCCGAACAGAAGTGATAATGTTCAGTTATCCCTTCACTTACAACTAGAAAGTTTAGAATATAAATAAACACAGAGTTTGTGAGATTTTTTTGTTAATACTATGATATTTTTTCCCCGAAACAACTGACATCTGTTCTAAAACAATCATGCTCGAGTTGAAAATAATGAGATTCTGTTTAAAATCTTTGATATATTTGTTAAAAAAACTAAGGTTAAGTCTGATAGGTTTAAAGCCACTAATTTTAGATTTAATAGGTAGCTAATCGTTTTAAACTGTCTATATATTCCTGCATGCAGGGGGGATACGTGCAAATCTTATGGTTTTGTTATTTCCACCATCAAGCTGGTATTTGGTTACTACTGCGTCAAAAATAGTGTTATAATAAATGAAACAATAATTTCTCAACTGTTTTGTTTCGGGATCGTAAACTGGAACAATTTTTTTGATATTTTTGGTACAAACAGAAAATTTATCTCGCAGATCTTTGCTGTTACTACAGATTGAGCCAAAATATCCTAAACAGTAATAATCTTCAGGATTCAAATCTGACGGTGGTTCAGCCAAAAAAGTTCTTATCTTTCTCATTTCTGCTTGAGTTTTTTCATTTTCATTCGCATTATTTTGCAAATCATAAATACAAACATTTTGGTTTTTATCAACTTTTAAAAATTTTACGTTAATATTTTTTTTCCTCAAATTGTTGTTATCAAGAGACGTTATTTTTTTTAACAATTCAGAGTTTACCAGCATTGCGGATGCTTCCAGTGCTTTTTTAAAACAAACAACTATCATTATTTTGTTGACTTTTACTATAGCTCTCACTTTTCCACGTAGCAAATCAAAAATATCCGATATAGTGATTCTTTGAAAAGTAGTTTCGTCAAAAGCTGTTATCGTGACACAACATTCCGACGGTGAAATTCTTTCGTAGTCATCTGTATTCATCGATACAACTATCAAAATTGAATTTTTATATTTTTTTTGGTCTAATTCGAGTGATTTGATAGCATTTTCTTCTGATGAAAACAGCGTCAAACTACAAAGCTTATTGGGTATTACAATAATTTTCAAAACTTCTTTTCTCGACTTAATTATGTCATGTTCTATAAAAAGACTTATTAATTCATTTTCATTTGTTCTCTCTTCTAGATTCCCAATATAGACGATCCTAGCCTTGACTTCATCGAAACCTGCAATAGACTAAAAGAAACCGATTATTAAAAAGGCGGATGAGTAATGTCAGGAAAAATGTCATAGCCCATTTTCTATCAAGACAGAAATGAAAACACCAAACACAATTATGTATTTGTTCCCAATTACGTATGCCGAGTGCTGGACGTTTCCATGGTTGGTGGGTTTGACAGTGTTGCAAACATCATCAGATACGACTAATTAGTGTTAAAATCTAACATAAATGTTTGTTACAATCTGTGACTAGAGGCCAGGGCTGGTAGGGCTCAACTGAGTTTTTGTCGTGAATACGACTTACTTTACTATGGGACGCCTTTTCAAAAGTGATAAGTTTTTGATGGTGAATATCTCTTGTTGTATCTAACGAATCAACATAATTTTTGCTACATGCCATCGGAAATATGATCACAATTTTATGATAAAATTTTCAGTTGTGTGACATAATCTCAAATAATTCAAAATTAAACTTTTCTGAAATGTTTAGTATAAACGAGTATCAAAGAGGATAATTCATATGGCGCGTTTGCCTTTCTCGTATTTTTAAAGCTCATAGCTCAGTGATCTGTGAAAGGATTTATATAATCTAACTACCAATAGAATCGAAATTTTTCAACTTAAACGTGTATAGCAAAAGCATTGAAGTATTTTAATAGTACACTATTGAAAAACCTGTCTCATTTGAACCATGTCAACACCAGCCAATCAGAACGCGTTCTGAAGAAGAAAACAGAATATCTGCTGCTGTACAACAAGGGTTTAGAATATTCATTCACCTGTAAATGAATATATAGTTTACATTGCATTGTGAACGAACAATTCCACCGCTCACAAAGAGGACGCCTTTCCAGCCAAAAAAAAAAACACACAAATAAAACGCTAGTGGAAGCAAATATATTCCATGCATGCACAGATGGTACAGTGTGCTGGTGTTAGAGTCTTCATTAAGCACAGAAGCCGTGAATATAGTTTTCTCTCTTGTTGGTCTGAGCGTCGTTCTTCTCACAAAATATTTAACTGCAAGCTAACAATCTTCACGGGGCTAGGAAGTGATGAAGATTATATATTCAGCTTTCGCTAACAGACTGATGACAGGCTCTCCGAGCGCGAACGGATGTTATTGATGACTTTATGCCACGAAAACTGTTGCATATCACTTATTTAATTTGTGTCAAGTTAATAGAGGGTGAGAATTCTTAGTTATACTTGAATATTATAAACAGAAGTAGCAGGAGTGCAGCAATTAGCAATGGCGATCTGGTGATCTCAGCAAATACTGCAAACAAACAAACGCTTCGTTTGCTGGGTGTTATAGAGAAACTAGCTCCTGCAGTTTTCAGTCGGTGTTGAACAGTCGTTCGCACCGCACACGTATAGCTCTTGGCTCCTGGAATTTTTTCTGGCTACCTAGAGTTTCATTGATTCAAGGCTTCAGTCTTTTTCAAGGCTACCTGAATCACTAACAGTCTTTTAAAGACTAAGTGATATTATAGTGACGAAGAAATTAATCAGACTTTTTTAGGGCTTGCTATTAGATATATAAGAATGACGAAGAAATTAATCAGACTTTTTTAAGGCTTGCTATTCAAAGAACTATTCTTCGAACTAATCAGTCTTTATTAAGACTACCACAAAATCAGTCTTTATCAAGACTCCAAACTAGAAGTCTAATCGAAGACTAATTTAGCCTAGTTAATTTAATTTAAAATTTCATTCATTTCAAAAATGCCTGCGTCCAACCGGAAAGGCACCATGCTTAGGCTAAAAATAATTCAATACGGAATAAATCACAATCCGTTATTCAACATTTTTCTAATAACATTCACGATCTTATAGAATTTGAATGTAAAAATAAAAGACAACGGACGGATTTACCTTCCGTTGATCCTATGCCGTCTAACAATATTTACGAGGTTCTTCCTGAATCCGATTGTAGCGACATAGAAGAAAATTCTTCAAAAATTCCCAAAATGGACGCTTGTCGTTCTGGGAAGAAACATCAATCTATGCCACCAGTGACGGTGATGATTTCCGACTTCAAAGCATTCCGGATTGAGCTTTCTACTTTTCTCCCGGAAGTAAAAGTCTCATTTCAAATCGAACGAAGAGGAGAATGTAGAGCCTTGGTTGATGGATTGGAAGATTACGAACGTCTTATTCGATTTCGATTCCCTTCCCAAGTAATACTTATGAAAAAAAGAGCGAATGGTACTTCTAAACCACGCTCTGGAATTTCCCATGAACTTTACTTAATACACTTCAATCGAACATGTTAACGAACGATGTAACCAATTTGAACACTTTAGAAAAAGTACGTTTCATTTCCCACATTAAAATTCATTGGGAACATTATAAACGGTATAATCGTATTGCAAACTTAACGCAATGTCGTCGTTGCCAAGGCTTCGGCAATGGAACCAAAAATTGTCATATGGATATACGGTGTTTGAATTGTGGTAAATCGCATTCGAAAGACGTTTGTCCAATGAATGAAGCCACTGATAAATTTTCATGTTCAAATTGCGATGGAAATCATAAATCCAATTATTTGAAATGTCCTTTCAGGGAAAAAATTTTAAACGCTCGTTCGCTTAGACAACAAGTCAAATCAACGACCTTAAATTTACAGAACATACACAGAAAAAAATTATGAATTTTACTGGTGACAGAATTCTACAAACGATACAATTCACAACTACTTAATTTTTCAAATGACGTATTATTCCACTCGCACAGAATTTTACACGCTCCGAGTGTAATTTTCACTCGGCTAGCCAGTGCCGCTGTATGGATTTATATGTATCAATTATTCAATGGACAGATATGAGCACTGTGGTTCAGTGGGGTAACCGATGTGCTTGTGATCTAATGTTTCTCGGTTCAAGTCGCGCTGCTGCTATTGATCCTTTGTTTTTTTGTCGTGAATACGACTTACTTTACTATGGGGCGCCTTTTCAAAATTTACCCTCTGAGAGAGTGATAAGTTTTTGATCGTGAATATCTCATGTTATATCTAATGAATCAACATAATTCTTGCTACATGCCATCGGATATATGATCACAATTTTATAATAAAATTTTCAGTTCTGTGATATATTCTCAAATAGTTCAAAATTAAACTTTTCTGAAATGTTTGGTATAAACGAGTATCATAGAAGATAATTCATAAGGCGCGTTTGCCTTTCTCGTATTTTGAAAGCTCATAGCTCAGTGATCTGTAGAAGGATTTATATAATCTAACTACCAATAGAATAGAAAATTTTTAACTTGAACGTGTATTGCAACAACATTGAAGTTTTTCAATAGTACACTATTGAAAAACCTGTTTGATTTAACCCATGAAAGCACCAGCCAATCAGAACGCGAGATGTCTGAATCTATACAAGAGCATTCATATAAAAGTTGAGTGGTTCATTTTTCCTACCATTGTTTTATCGTACGCATGTCCAGTCTGGGACAATTGCGCAAATACACACAAGAACAAGCTACAAATAATCCAAAACAAAATGTTAAAAATGATTCTAAATCTCCCGTATTATACCAGTACTGTAGAAGTTCACAGACAAGCAGGTATCCCAATGCTAAGAGAAAAATTCACAGCTATTGTAAACAAATTCATACAGAAATGTACTCACTCAGAATTCGATCTGATTAGAAACCTGGCTTTAGTAGTCGAGGTACTTATAAGTAGGATTAAGTTAGGCTAAGCATTAAACCAAAACGTCACTAAATCAGTGAAACTCAAGATTTATATACGAAACTAGAAACAAAACAAACCAAACTGTACTGTAACAAAGATGCAATATGTAAAATAGTATCACTTAAAATGTAAATTATACAGAGATGTAAAGAAAAAAAGGCGGGTGGGTAATGTCAGAGACATAACTGGATGTCGTGAATACGAAAACAACTGACATGCTCCTTAACACTTCCGAATATCAATTGTATGAATTATGCACGCATTCCCCTTTTTCACATTTTTCGCAAAAACAAAGAAAGCTTCACTTGATCTCGATTACTGTGAATTTCACACAGCGAAAAGTGCACAAATCTAAGCAAACTATTCTTGATTTGCAGTAAACTGAGGATATTTCCCTACGATTTGCAAACAACAAATCCTAATAGTTCTTTAGAAAACTTTTAGAGCCATTAGAACGGCTGATATTGTGCAATGCTCTCCACCGATGTTTTTTTCCCAATGCTAATGACTGGCAGCTGTGACGTAATCGCTCTTGTCGAAAGCGTGCAGACGACACAAAACACATCTGCTCGCAGTGGCGATACAATCCAAACTGATTTAAGTTTTGTTGAGAGGCTTGTTTCTACCTGATTTCGTTTGTAGCTTTTTCATTAATGGGCGGTCCTAACGGCTATAAAAATAGCCGCATACAGAATTTTATTGTCGATTATTTCATTTCGGATTTGCATAATTTATTGAAAGAAACTATCAATATGCTGTAGGGATTCGTTTCCAGCATACAGAAGAGTCAAATTGCGTAATTCTCTACGACATTAAACTCTAAAACATTTTTTGCAAAAAAGGCTTCACTTGATCTCGATTACTGTGAATTTCACACAGCGAAAAGTGCACAAATCTAAGCAAACTGTTCTTGATTTGCAGTAAACTGAGGATATTTCCCTACGATTTGCGAACAACAAATCCTAATAGTTCTTTAGAAAACTTTTAGAGCCATTAGAACGGCTGATATTGTGCAATGCTCTCCACCGTTGTTTTTTTTCCAATGCTAATGACTGGCAGCTGTGACGTAATCGCTCTTGTCGAAAGCGTGCAGACGACACAAAACACCTCTGCTCGCAGTGGCGATTGAATCCAAACTGATTGAATTTTTGTTAAGAGATTTCCTTTTATGTGATTTCGTTTGTAGCTTTTTCACTAATGGGCGGTCCTAACGGCTATAAAAATAGCCGCATACAGAATTTTAATGTCGATTATTTCATTTCGGATTTGCATATTTTATTGAAAGAAACTATCAATATGCTGTAGGGATTCGTTTCCAGCATTCAGAAGAGTCAAATTGCGTAATTCTCTACGACATTAAACTCTGGAACATTTTTCGCAAAAAAAGGCTTCACGTGATCTCGATTACTATGAATTTCACACAGCGAAAAGTGCACAAATCTAAGCAAAATGTTCTTGATTTGCAGTAAACTGAGGATATTTCCCTACGATTTGCGAACAACAAATCCTAATAGTTCTTTAGAAAACTTTTAGAGCCATTAGAACGGCTGATATTGTGCAATGCTCTCCACCGTTGTTTTTTTTCCAATGCTAATGACTGGCAGCTGTGACGTAATCGCTCTTGTCGAAAGCGTGCAGACGACACAAAACACCTCTGCTCGCAGTGGCGATTGAATCCAAACTGATTGAATTTTTGTTAAGAGATTTCCTTTTATGTGATTTCGTTTGTAGCTTTTTCACTAATGGGCGGTCCTAACGGCTATAAAAATAGCCGCATACAGAATTTTAATGTCGATTATTTCATTTCGGATTTGCATATTTTATTGAAAGAAACTATCAATATGCTGTAGGGATTCGTTTCCAGCATTCAGAAGAGTCAAATTGCGTAATTCTCTACGACATTAAACTCTGGAACATTTTTCGCAAAAAAAGGCTTCACTTGATCTCGATTACTATGAATTTCACACAGCGGAAAGTGCACAAATCTAAGCAAAATGTTCTTGATTTGCAGTAAACTGAGGATATTTCCCTACGATTTGCGAACAACAAATCCTAATAGTTCTTTAGAAAACTTTTAGAGCCATTAGAACGGCTGATATTGTGCAATGCTCTCCACCGTTGTTTTTTTTCCCAATGCTAATGACTGGCAGCTGTGACGTAATCGCTCTTGTCGAAAGCGTGCAGACGACACAAAACACCTCTGCTCGCAGTGGCGATTGAATCCAAACTGATTGAATTTTTGTTAAGAGATTTCCTTTTATGTGATTTCGTTTGTAGCTTTTTCACTAATGGGCGGTCCTAACGGCTATAAAATTAGCCGCATACAGAATTTTATTGTCGATTATTTCATTTCGGATTTGCATAATTTATTGAAAGAAACTATCAATATGCTGTAGGGATTCGTTTCCAGCATTCAGAAGAGTCAAATTGCGTAATTCTCTACGACATTAAACTCTAAAACATTTTTTGCAAAAAAAGGCTTCACTTGATCTCGATTACTGTGAATTTCACACAGCGAAAAGTGCACAAATCTAAGCAAACTGTTCTTGATTTGCAGTAAACTGAGGATATTTCCCTACGATTTGCGAACAACAAATCCTAATAGTTCTTTAGAAAACTTTTAGAGCCATTAGAACGGCTGATATTGTGCAATGCTCTCCACCGTTGTTTTTTTTGTCGTGAATACGACTTACTTTACTATGGGGCGCCTTTTCAAAATTAGCCATATGGAAGAATGGGCAGAACTTAATCGCGAATATCTCGACTTGTATTAATGGTAGCAACATAATTCTTTCACCATTTCATCAAAAATATGATCAGGAATTCAGGATAATATTTTGAACAGTGTGCGATAACCACAAACAACTCAAAAATTAAGTTTTCTTAAAATTTGAAAACAACGCGGAAAACTTTTTACTTTCGCTTGGGTTTTTCGCGCAAGGACGACGATTTTGAGGTAGTCAGGCACATATCTTCAACTGAATGCGTATAAAAGGGGAACCGTGGTCGAAAATCGATCATTTCTTTTCGTGCGTTCGATGGAAGCAGACGTGGGAGTGGAATCATCAACCAGCAGCGACAGAGAATGCACCTTCTGCGTGGTTAATAAAAACCTCAAACGCTCAGGTCGCATCTCTCATTCGCTTGCTGGCCATCGAGGCGAGAGGACCAGCCAGCAGCAGCAGCGGGAGTTAAACTTTCCACCAGCAGCGAGAGAGAATGCACCTTCTGCGTGGTTAATAAAAACCTCAAACGCTCAGGTCGCATCTCTCATTCGCTTGCTGGCCATCGAGGCGAGAGGACCAGCCAGCAGCAGCAGCGGGAGTTAAACTTTCCACCAGCAGCGAGAGAGAATGCACCTTCTGCGTGGTTAATAAAAACCTCAAACGCTCAGGTCGCATCTCTCATTCGCTTGCTGGCCATCGAGGCGAGAGGACCTTAACCAGCAGCAGCAGCAGCGAGAGTTAACCAGCAGCGACGGAGAATGCACCTTCTGCGTGGTTAATAAAAACCTCAAACGCTCAGGTCGCATCTCTCATTCGCTTGCTGGCCATCGAGGCGAGAGGACCAGCCAGCAGCAGCAGCGGGAGTTAAACTTTCCACCAGCAGCGAGAGAGAATGCACCTTCTGCGTGGTTAATAAAAACCTCAAACGCTCAGGTCGCATCTCTCATTCGCTTGCTGGCCATCGAGGCGAGAGGACCAGCCAGCAGCAGCAGCGGGAGTTAAACTTTCCACCAGCAGCGAGAGAGAATGCACCTTCTGCGTGGTTAATAAAAACCTCAAACGCTCAGGTCGCATCTCTCATTCGCTTGCTGGCCATCGAGGCGAGAGGACCTTAACCAGCAGCAGCAGCGAGAGTTAACCAGCAGCGACGGAGAATGCACCTTCTGCGTGGTTAATAAAAACCTCAAACGCTCAGGTCGCATCTCTCATTCGCTTGCTGGCCATCGAGGCGAGAGGACCTTAACCAGCAGCAGCAGCGAGAGTTAACCAGCAGCGACGGAGAATGCACCTTCTGCGTGGTTAATAAAAACCTCAAACGCTCAGGTCGCATCTCTCATTCGCTTGCTGGCCATCGAGGCGAGAGGACCAGCCAGCAGCAGCAGCGGGAGTTAAACTTTCCACCAGCAGCGAGAGAGAATGCACCTTCTGCGTGGTTAATAAAAACCTCAAACGCTCAGGTCGCATCTCTCATTCGCTTGCTGGCCATCGAGGCGAGAGGACCTTAACCAGCAGCAGCAGCGAGAGTTAACCAGCAGCGACGGAGAATGCACCTTCTGCGTGGTTAATAAAAACCTCAAACGCTCAGGTCGCATCTCTCATTCGCTTGCTGGCCATCGAGGCGAGAGGACCTTAACCAGCAGCAGCAGCGAGAGTTAACCAGCAGCGACGGAGAATGCACCTTCTGCGTGGTTAATAAAAACCTCAAACGCTCAGGTCGCATCTCTCATTCGCTTGCTGGCCATCGAGGCGAGAGGACCAGCCAGCAGCAGCAGCGGGAGTTAAACTTTCCACCAGCAGCGAGAGAGAATGCACCTTCTGCGTGGTTAATAAAAACCTCAAACGCTCAGGTCGCATCTCTCTTTCGCTTGCTGGCCATCGAAGCGAGAGGACCTTAACCAGCAGCAGCAGCAGCGAGAGTTAACCAGCAGCGACGGAGAATGCACCTTCTGCGTGGTTAATAAAAACCTCAAACGCTCAGGTCGCATCTCTCATTCGCTTGCTGGCCATCGAGGCGAGAGGACCAGCCAGCAGCAGCAGCGGGAGTTAAACTTTCCACCAGCAGCGAGAGAGAATGCACCTTCTGCGTGGTTAATAAAAACCTCAAACGCTCAGGTCGCATCTCTCATTCGCTTGCTGGCCATCGAGGCGAGAGGACCAGCCAGCAGCAGCAGCGGGAGTTAAACTTTCCACCAGCAGCGAGAGAGAATGCACCTTCTGCGTGGTTAATAAAAACCTCAAACGCTCAGGTCGCATCTCTCATTCGCTTGCTGGCCATCGAGGCGAGAGGACCTTAACCAGCAGCAGCAGCGAGAGTTAACCAGCAGCGACGGAGAATGCACCTTCTGCGTGGTTAATAAAAACCTCAAACGCTCAGGTCGCATCTCTCATTCGCTTGCTGGCCATCGAGGCGAGAGGACCAGCCAGCAGCAGCAGCGGGAGTTAAACTTTCCACCAGCAGCGAGAGAGAATGCACCTTCTGCGTGGTTAATAAAAACCTCAAACGCTCAGGTCGCATCTCTCATTCGCTTGCTGGCCATCGAGGCGAGAGGACCTTAACCAGCAGCAGCAGCGAGAGTTAACCAGCAGCGACGGAGAATGCACCTTCTGCGTGGTTAATAAAAACCTCAAACGCTCAGGTCGCATCTCTCATTCGCTTGCTGGCCATCGAGGCGAGAGGACCAGCCAGCAGCAGCAGCGGGAGTTAAACTTTCCACCAGCAGCGAGAGAGAATGCACCTTCTGCGTGGTTAATAAAAACCTCAAACGCTCAGGTCGCATCTCTCTTTCGCTTGCTGGCCATCGAAGCGAGAGGACCTTAACCAGCAGCAGCAGCAGCGAGAGTTAACCAGCAGCGACGGAGAATGCACCTTCTGCGTGGTTAATAAAAACCTCAAACGCTCAAGTCGCATCTCTCATTCGCTTGCTGGCCATCGAGGCGAGAGGACCAGCCAGCAGCAGCAGCGGGAGTTAAACTTTCCACCAGCAGCGAGAGAGAATGCACCTTCTGCGTGGTTAATAAAAACCTCAAACGCTCAGGTCGCATCTCTCATTCGCTTGCTGGCCATCGAGGCGAGAGGACCTTAACCAGCAGCAGCAGCGAGAGTTAACCAGCAGCGACGGAGAATGCACCTTCTGCGTGGTTAATAAAAACCTCAAACGCTCAGGTCGCATCTCTCATTCGCTTGCTGGCCATCGAGGCGAGAGGACCTTAACCAGCAGCAGCAGCGAGAGTTAACCAGCAGCGACGGAGAATGCACCTTCTGCGTGGTTAATAAAAACCTCAAACGCTCAGGTCGCATCTCTCATTCGCTTGCTGGCCATCGAGGCGAGAGGACCTTAACCAGCAGCAGCAGCGAGAGTTAACCAGCAGCGACGGAGAATGCACCTTCTGCGTGGTTAATAAAAACCTCAAACGCTCAGGTTGCATCTCTCATTCGCTTGCTGGCCATCGAGGCGAGAGGACCTTAACCAGCAGCAGCAGCGAGAGTTAACCAGCAGCGACGGAGAATGCACCTTCTGCGTGGTTAATAAAAACCTCAAACGCTCAGGTCGCATCTCTCATTCGCTTGCTGGCCATCGAGGCGAGAGGACCAGCCAGCAGCAGCAGCGGGAGTTAAACTTTCCACCAGCAGCGACGGAGAATGCACCTTCTGCGTGGTTAGTAAAAACCTCAAACGCTCAGGTCGCATCTCTTATTCGCTTGCTGGCCACCAAGGCGAGAACCAGCAGCGACTGAAACTGGATTCTGAGTCTGTTATTGGATCTAAATTTAGGTCTTGAACTCAGGGTCCAGTTCTCTATTCCAGACTTCTATTCGGTTCTTCTTAAAACCATAATAATACTCCTAAAGGATTATGCGGAATTTACTTTACTGTACCTCTATACAACCCATTTTTTATTCATGGCGAAAAATCGTCTTCAAATTTCAGAGCTTAGTTCCGGAATATGAGTTTAGAATTCAGAGTCTGCGTGCTGAATTGGATTCTGGAAAATGATTGTAGTTCTAGAACTAAAATCCAATTGAGTTCTGAGTCTGTTCTATGTTCTAAATTTAATTCTTGAACTCAGTTCCAGTTATTAATTTCAGAATTCTTCAAATCGGTTCTTTTTAGAACCATAATAATACTCCCAAAGAATTAAGCGAAATTTTACTTTTCTGTACTCTATACAGTCCATTTTTAAATTAGTTGCAGTTTGTAGAACTTCCTTTTGATTTGCTATATAAAATGCACAGCACCGACTCGGAAGCCATTCATTTCGAATTTGGCTGTCGTTGTCAACGTATCGATTATTTTATTATAAAGAACTATACTGCTTATTTCATAATATTTAATTGCGTTTCAGAATGATTAATGTAACTAATCTGTAATCTAGTCTAGGCGCATCGTTTAAAATTCTAGTAATGAAAGAGGGGGAAGTTGCACAATTCAAACAATCGATCAACTATCAATTCGAATTCGGAAGTATAAATAAAGCGTGTCATATTCGTATTCACGACATCCAGTTATGTCTCTGACATTACACACCCGTACTTTTTTTCCAATGCTAATGACTGGCAGCTGTGACGTAATCGCTCTTGTCGAAAGCGTGCAGACGACACAAAACACCTCTGCTCGCAGTGGCGATTGAATCCAAACTGATTGAATTTTTGTTAAGAGATTTCCTTTTATGTGATTTCGTTTGTAGCTTTTTCACTAATGGGCGGTCCTAACGGCTATAAAATTAGCCGCATACAGAATTTTATTGTCGATTATTTCATTTCGGATTTGCATAATTTATTGAAAGAAATTATCAATATGCTGTAGGGATTCTGTTCTAGCATTCACAAGGACCAAATTGAGGAACTCAATTTGGTCCGTCGCTGCTGGTTGATGATTCCACTCCCACGACGTCTGCTTCCATCGAACGCACGTAGGGATGTCGTAATATCGATCGACTAATCGAGTAATCGATTAATGACCCAGATAATCGAGTAATATTTAATCGATTAGCTTAAAACTAATATTCGATTATTGAGCTAATCGAATAGTTACATAATTCCCATAGTAATAATCGAATGAATAATCGAGTAATCGATTAATAACCTAGATAATCGGATAAATTACAATCGATTAGTTTCAAAATTATACTCGATTATTAAATAATCGAGTAATTCGAAATTTCTGACATCCCTAAACGCACGAAAAGAAATGATCGATTTTTGACCACGGTTCCCCTTTTATACGCATTCAGTTGAAGATATGTGCCTGACTACCTCAAAATCGTCGTCCTTGCGCGAAAAACCCAAGCGAAAGTAAGGTGTTTTCCGCGTTGTTTTCAAATTTTAAGAAAACTTAATTTTTGAGTTGTTTGTGGTTATCGCACACTGATCAAAATATTATCCTGAATTCCTGATCATATTTTTGATGAAATGGTGAAAGAATTATGTTGCTACCATTAATACAAGTCGAGATATTCACGATTAAGTTCTGCCCATTCTTCCATATGGCTAATTTCGAAAAGGCGCCCCATAGTAAAGTAAGTCGTATTCACGACAAAACCATTCATACATTTCATTCTCGGCAGCTAGTAATGGAATGCAAAACTATATATTCTAAGCGTAAAACAATTCATTTTTAATATACTAATATAGGCTGGGTACAACAAATTTCTGAAGTAATTTCAATGAAAACTTTCAAGTACGAAGATTTCATTAAGAGACAATTGCAATGGTCCGTTTTGAAATGTGTACTTCCGTTGTGCAATTATAATTTTGATAATAATGATAATAAAATAATAATAATAATAATAATAATAATAATAATAATAATATAATAATAATAATAATAATAAATAATAATAATAATAATTATAATAATAATAATAATCATACTAATCGTAATGAACAAATTACTAAATGACATTAAAAGTTTTGAAGTAATAAAATCAATCATATGAAATATCGATTATTCAGCGCGCATTAAGGTTAATCAACAGGATGTAAGATTATTGGAAAATATCAAGAACCGTTATTCTGCTATCCGTAATATTATCACTAGAACTTCGAACGAATATTATTGATATTTCTAAAAACGCTGTCTAAATCCAGGGTAGCTTGGATCCGATCGGAAAATCAATACGTCACTATTCAGAATAAGTGATAATAACATACCTGACCGGATTCCATTCGAGTGCTCATCTTGTACTCCACTCGGTTGCGAACTCAACGAACCACCTCCATCACTCGGCTCTGCTACTGTCTGCTCAACGCGTCTCAACAGCCGACTCGGCTCTCCTTCTGCGAGTTCTGTTGAAGCCTCCTGCTTCTTCCGCTTGCGGTAGCAAGCTTTGTATTTCGCCTGGAGATGCCTCGATCGCGCCATAATCGATACGTTGACAACGACAGCCAAATTCGAAATGAATGGCTTCTGAGTCGGTGCTATGCATTTTATATAGCAAATCAGAAGGAAGTTCTACAAACTGCAACCAATTTAAAAATGGGTTGTATAGAGTACAGAAAAGTAAAATTTCGCATAATTCTTTGGGAGTATTATTATGGTTCTAAAAAGAACCGATTTGAAGAATTCTGAAATTAGGAACTGGATCTGAGTTCAAGAATTAAATTCAGAAAAGGTCTGCTTTCATTGCCGACTGCTCCACCTGACGGCTGAAGTCCAAATGAGAGCACGAACCTGAGCGTTTGAGGTTTGGCACCACGCAAAAGGCCTGCTCTCATTATCGATGACCGCTGTTCCCGACGATTGAAGTCCAAATGAAAGCACGACCTAAGCGTTTGAGGTTTTATACCACGCAAAAGGTCTGCTTTCATTGACGACTGCTCCACCTGACGACTGAAGTCCAAATGAGAGCATGACCTGAGCGTTTGAGGTTTGGCACCACGCAAAAGTCCTGCTCTCATTACCGATGACCGCTGCTCCCGACGATTGAAGTCCAAATGAAAGCACGACCTAAGCGTTTGAGGCTTTATACCACGCAAAAGATCTGCTTTCATTGCCGACTGCTCCACCTGACGGCTGAAGTCCAAATGAGAGCACGAACCTGAGCGTTTGAGGTTTGGCACCACGCAAAAGGCCTGCTCTCATTATCGATGACCGCTGCTCCCGACGATTGAAGTCCAAATGAAAGCACGACCTAAGCGTTTGAGGTTTTATACCACGCAAAAGGTCTGCTTTCATTGACGACTGCTCCACCTGACGACTGAAGTCCAAATGAGAGCATGACCTGAGCGTTTGAGGTTTGGCACCACGCAAAAGTCCTGCTCTCATTATCGATGACCGCTGCTCCCGACGATTGAAGTCCAAATGAAAGCACGACCTAAGCGTTTGAGGCTTTATACCACGCAAAAGATCTGCTTTCATTGCCGACTGCTCCACCTGACGGCTGAAGTCCAAATGAGAGCACGACCTGAGCGTTTGAGGTTTGGCACCACGCAAAAGGCCTGCTCTCATTATCGATGACCGCTGCTCCCGACGATTGAAGTCCAAATGAAAGCACGACCTAAGCATTTGAGGTTTTATACCACGCAAAAGGTCTGCTTTCATTGACGACTGCTCCACCTGACGACTGAAGTCCAAATGAGAGCATGATTTGAGCGTTTGAGGTTTGGCACCACGCAAAAGTCCTGCTCTCATTATCGATGACCGCTGCTCCCGACGATTGAAGTCCAAATGAAAGCACGACCTAAGCGTTTGAGGCTTTATACCACGCAAAAGGTCTGCTTTCATTGCCGACTGCTCCACCTGACGGCTGAAGTCCAAATGAGAGCACGACCTGAGCGTTTGAGGTTTGGCACCACGCAAAAGGTCTGCTCTCCGAAGCTGCTGGTCCCACGACGTCTGCTTGCATCCAACGCACAAGAAGAAATGACCGAATTTCGACCACGTTTCCTCTTTTATACGCAGTCAGTTGAAGATATGTGCCTGACTACCTCAAAATCGTCGTCCTTGCGCGAAAAAGCCAAGCAAAAATAAAAAGTTTTCCGCGTTGTTTTCAAAGTTTGAGAAAACTTAATATTTGAGTTGTTTCTGGTTATCTCACACTGTTCAAAATATTATCCTAAATTCCTGATCATATTTTTGATGAAATGGTGAAAGAATTATGTTGCTGCCTTTAATACAAGTCGAGATATTCACGATTAAGTTCTGCCCATTCTTCCATATGGCTAATTTTGAAAAGGCACCCCATAGTAAAGTAAGTCGTATTCACGACAAAAGGCGGGTGGGTAATGTCAGAGACATAACTGGATGTCGTGAATACGAAAACAACTGACATGTTCCTTAACACTTCCGAATATCAATTAGTTGATCAATTGTATGAATTATGCAAGCATTCCCCTTTGCACATTTTTCGCAAAAACAAAGAAGGCTTCACTTTTTGTTGAGAGGCTTGTTTCTACCTGATTTCGTTTGTAGCTTTTGTCGTGAATACGACTTACTTTACTATGGGGTGCCTTTTCAAAATTAGCCATATGGAAGAATGGGCAGAACTTAATCGTGAATATCTCGACTTGTATTAAAGGCAGCAACATAATTCTTTCACCATTTCATCAAAAATATGATCAGGAATTTAGGATAATATTTTGAACAGTGTGAGATAACCAGAAACAACTCAAATATTAAGTTTTCTCAAACTTTGAAAACAACGCGGAAAACTTTTTATTTTTGCTTGGCTTTTTCGCGCAAGGACGACGATTTTGAGGTAGTCAGGCACATATCTTCAACTGACTGCGTATAAAAGAGGAAACGTGGTCGAAATTCGGTCATTTCTTCTTGTGCGTTGGATGCAAGCAGACGTCGTGGGACCAGCAGCTTCGGAGAGCAGACCTTTTGCGTGGTGCCAAACCTCAAACGCTCAGGTCGTGCTCTCATTTGGACTTCAGCCGTCAGGTGGAGCAGTCGGCAATGAAAGCAGACCTTTTGCGTGGTATAAAGCCTCAAACGCTTAGGTCGTGCTTTCATTTGGACTTCAATCGTCGGGAGCAGCGGTCATCGATAATGAGAGCAGGACTTTTGCGTGGTGCCAAACCTCAAACGCTCAAATCATGCTCTCATTTGGACTTCAGTCGTCAGGTGGAGCAGTCGTCAATGAAAGCAGACCTTTTGCGTGGTATAAAACCTCAAATGCTTAGGTCGTGCTTTCATTTGGACTTCAATCGTCGGGAGCAGCGGTCATCGATAATGAGAGCAGGCCTTTTGCGTGGTGCCAAACCTCAAACGCTCAGGTCGTGCTCTCATTTGGACTTCAGCCGTCAGGTGGAGCAGTCGGCAATGAAAGCAGACCTTTTGCGTGGTATAAAGCCTCAAACGCTTAGGTAGTGCTTTCATTTGGACTTCAATCGTCGGGAGCAGCGGTCATCGATAATGAGAGCAGGCCTTTTGCGTGGTGCCAAACCTCAAACGCTCAGGTCGTGCTCTCATTTGGACTTCAGCCGTCAGGTGGAGCAGTCGGCAATGAAAGCAGATCTTTTGCGTGGTATAAAGCCTCAAACGCTTAGGTCGTGCTTTCATTTGGACTTCAATCGTCGGGAGCAGCGGTCATCGATAATGAGAGCAGGACTTTTGCGTGGTGCCAAACCTCAAACGCTCAGGTCATGCTCTCATTTGGACTTCAGTCGTCAGGTGGAGCAGTCGTCAATGAAAGCAGACCTTTTGCGTGGTATAAAACCTCAAACGCTTAGGTCGTGCTTTCATTTGGACTTCAATCGTCGGGAGCAGCGGTCATCGATAATGAGAGCAGGCCTTTTGCGTGGTGCCAAACCTCAAACGCTCAGGTTCGTGCTCTCATTTGGACTTCAGCCGTCAGGTGGAGCAGTCGGCAATGAAAGCAGATCTTTTGCGTGGTATAAAGCCTCAAACGCTTAGGTCGTGCTTTCATTTGGACTTCAATCGTCGGGAGCAGCGGTCATCGGTAATGAGAGCAGGACTTTTGCGTGGTGCCAAACCTCAAACGCTCAGGTCATGCTCTCATTTGGACTTCAGTCGTCAGGTGGAGCAGTCGTCAATGAAAGCAGACCTTTTGCGTGGTATAAAACCTCAAACGCTTAGGTCGTGCTTTCATTTGGACTTCAATCGTCGGGAGCAGCGGTCATCGATAATGAGAGCAGGCCTTTTGCGTGGTGCCAAACCTCAAACGCTCAGGTTCGTGCTCTCATTTGGACTTCAGCCGTCAGGTGGAGCAGTCGGCAATGAAAGCAGACCTTTTCTGAATTTAATTCTTGAACTCAGATCCAGTTCCTAATTTCAGAATTCTTCAAATCGGTTCTTTTTAGAACCATAATAATACTCCCAAAGAATTATGCGAAATTTTACTTTTCTGTACTCTATACAACCCATTTTTAAATTGGTTGCAGTTTGTAGAACTTCCTTCTGATTTGCTATATAAAATGCATAGCACCGACTCAGAAGCCATTCATTTCGAATTTGGCTGTCGTTGTCATCGTATCGATTATGGCGCGATCGAGGCATCTCCAGGCGAAATACAAAGCTTGCTACCGCAAGCGGAAGAAGCAGGAGGCTTCAACAGAACTCGCAGAAGGAGAGCCGAGTCGGCTGTTGAGACGCGTTGAGCAGACAGTAGCAGAGCCGAGTGATGGAGGTGGTTCGTTGAGTTCGCAACCGAGTGGAGTACAAGATGAGCACTCGAATGGAATCCGGTCAGGTATGTTATTATCACTTATTCTGAATAGTGACGTATTGATTTTCCGATCGGATCCAAGCTACCCTGGATTTAGACAGCGTTTTTAGAAATATCAATAATATTCGTTCGAAGTTCTAGTGATAATATTACGGATAGCAGAATAACGGTTCTTGATATTTTCCAATAATCTTACATCCTGTTGATTAACCTTAATGCGCGCTGAATAATCGATATTTCATATGATTGATTTTATTACTTCAAAACTTTTAATGTCATTTAGTAATTTGTTCATTACGATTAGTATGATTATTATTATTATTATAATTATTATTATTATTATTTATTATTATTATTATTATTATATTATTATTATTATTATTATTATTATTATTTTATTATCATTATTATCAAAATTATAATTGCACAACGGAAGTACACATTTCAAAACGGACCATTGCAATTGTCTCTTAATGAAATCTTCGTACTTGAAAGTTTTCATTGAAATTACTTCAGAAATTTGTTGTACCCAGCCTATATTAGTATATTAAAAATGAATTGTTTTACGCTTAGAATATATAGTTTTGCATTCCATTACTAGCTGCCGAGAATGAAATGTATGAATGGTTTTGTCGTGAATACGACTTACTTTACTATGGGGCGCCTTTTCGAAATTAGCCATATGGAAGAATGGGCAGAACTTAATCGTGAATATCTCGACTTGTATTAATGGTAGCAACATAATTCTTTCACCATTTCATCAAAAATATGATCAGGAATTCAGGATAATATTTTGATCAGTGTGCGATAACCACAAACAACTCAAAAATTAAGTTTTCCTAAAATTTGAAAACAACGCGGAAAACACCTTACTTTCGCTTGGGTTTTTCGCGCAAGGACGACGATTTTGAGGTAGTCAGGCACATATCTTCAAATGAATGCGTATAAAAGGGGAACCGTGGTCAAAAATCGATCATTTCTTTTCGTGCGTTCGATGGAAGCAGACGTCGTGGGAGTGGAATCATCAACCAGCAGCGACGGACCAAATTGAGTTCCTCAATTTGGTCCTTGTGAATGCTAGAACAGAATCCCTACAGCATATTGATAATTTCTTTCAATAAATTATGCAAATCCGAAATGAAATAATCGACAATAAAATTCTGTATGTGGCTATTTTTATAGCCGTTAGGACCGCCCATTAGTGAAAAAGCTACAAACGAAATCACATAAAAGGAAATCTCTTAACAAAAATTCAATCAGTTTGGATTCAATCACCACTGCGAGCAGATGTGTTTTGTGTCGTCTGCACGCTTTCGACAACAGCGATTACGTCACAGTTGCCAGTCATTAGCAGTGGGAAAAAAACAACGGTGGAGAGCATTGCACAATATCAGCCGTTCTAATGGCTCTAAAAGTTTTCTAAAGAACTATTAGGATTTGTTGTTCGCAAATCGTAGGGAAATATCCTCAGTTTACTACAAATCAAGAATAGTTTGCTTAGATTTGTGCGCTTTCGCTGTGTGAAATTCACAGTAATCGAGATCAAGTGAAGCCTTTTTTTGCAAAAAAATGTTTTAGAGTTTAATGTCGTAGAGAATTACGCAATTTGACTCTTCTGAATGCTGGAAACGAATCCCTACAGCATATTGATAGTTTCTTTCAATAAATTATGCAAATCCGAAATGAAATAATCGACAATAAAATTCTGTATGCGGCTAATTTTATAGCCGTTAGGACCGCCCATTAGTGAAAAAGCTACAAACGAAATCACATAAAAGGAAATCTCTTAACAAAAATTCAATCAGTTTGGATTCAATCGCCACTGCGAGCAGAGGTGTTTTGTGTCGTCTGCACGCTTTCGACAAGAGCGATTACGTCACAGCTGCCAGTCATTAGCATTGGGAAAAAAAACAACGGTGGAGAGCATTGCACAATATCAGCCGTTCTAATGGCTCTAAAAGTTTTCTAAAGAACTATTAGGATTTGTTGTTCGCAAATCGTAGGGAAATATCCTCAGTTTACTGCAAATCAAGAACATTTTGCTTAGATTTGTGCACTTTCCGCTGTGTGAAATTCATAGTAATCGAGATCAAGTGAAGCCTTTTTTTGCGAAAAATGTTCCAGAGTTTAATGTCGTAGAGAATTACGCAATTTGACTCTTCTGAATGCTGGAAACGAATCCCTACAGCATATTGATAGTTTCTTTCAATAAAATATGCAAATCCGAAATGAAATAATCGACATTAAAATTCTGTATGCGGCTATTTTTATAGCCGTTAGGACCGCCCATTAGTGAAAAAGCTACAAACGAAATCACATAAAAGGAAATCTCTTAACAAAAATTCAATCAGTTTGGATTCAATCGCCACTGCGAGCAGAGGTGTTTTGTGTCGTCTGCACGCTTTCGACAAGAGCGATTACGTCACAGCTGCCAGTCATTAGCATTGGGAAAAAAGGCGGGTGGGTAATGTCAGAGACATAACTGGATGTCGTGAATACGAAAACAACTGACATGCTCCTTAACACTTCCGAATATCAATTGTATGAATTATGCACGCATTCCCCTTTTTCACATTTTTCGCAAAAACAAAGAAAGCTTCACTTGATCTCGATTACTGTGAATTTCACACAGCGAAAAGTGCATAAATCTAAGCAAACTATTCTTGATTTGCAGTAAACTGAGGATATTTCCCTACGATTTGCAAACAACAAATCCTAATAGTTCTTTAGAAAACTTTTAGAGCCATTAAAACGGCTGATATTGTGCAATGCTCTCCACCGATGTTTTTTTCCCAATGCTAATGACTGGCAGCTGTGACGTAATCGCTCTTGTCGAAAGCGTGCAGACGACACAAAACACATCTGCTCGCAGTGGCGATACAATCCAAACTGATTTAAGTTTTGTTGAGAGGCTTGTTTCTACCTGATTTCGTTTGTAGCTTTTTCATTAATGGGCGGTCCTAACGGCTATAAAAATAGCCGCATACAGAATTTTAATGTCGATTATTTCATTTCGGATTTGCATATTTTATTGAAAGAAACTATCAATATGCTGTAGGGATTCGTTTCCAGCATTCAGAAGAGTCAAATTGCGTAATTCTCTACGACATTAAACTCTGGAACATTTTTCGCAAAAAAAGGCTTCACTTGATCTCGATTACTGTGAATTTCACACAGCGAAAAGTGCACAAATCTAAGCAAACTGTTCTTGATTTGCAGTAAACTGAGGATATTTCCCTACGATTTGCGAACAACAAATCCTAATAGTTCTTTAGAAAACTTTTAGAGCCATTAGAACGGCTGATATTGTGCAATGCTCTCCACCATTGTTTTTTTCCCAATGCTAATGACTGGCAGCTGTGACGTAATCGCTCTTGTCGAAAGCGTGCAGACGACACAAAACACATCTGCTCGCAGTGGCGATACAATCCAAACTGATTTAAGTTTTGTTGAGAGGCTTGTTTCTACCTGATTTCGTTTGTAGCTTTTTCATTAATGGGCGGTCCTAACGGCTATAAAAATAGCCGCATACAGAATTTTAATGTCGATTATTTCATTTCGGATTTGCATATTTTATTGAAAGAAACTATCAATATGCTGTAGGGATTCGTTTCCAGCATTCAGAAGAGTCAAATTGCGTAATTCTCTACGACATTAAACTCTGGAACATTTTTCGCAAAAAAAGGCTTCACTTGATCTCGATTACTGTGAATTTCACACAGCGAAAAGTGCACAAATCTAAGCAAACTGTTCTTGATTTGCAGTAAACTGAGGATATTTCCCTACGATTTGCGAACAACAAATCCTAATAGTTCTTTAGAAAACTTTTAGAGCCATTAGAACGGCTGATATTGTGCAATGCTCTCCACCATTGTTTTTTTCCCAATGCTAATGACTGGCAGCTGTGACGTAATCGCTCTTGTCGAAAGCGTGCAGACGACACAAAACACATCTGCTCGCAGTGGCGATACAATCCAAACTGATTTAAGTTTTGTTGAGAGGCTTGTTTCTACCTGATTTCGTTTGTAGCTTTTTCATTAATGGGCGGTCCTAACGGCTATAAAAATAGCCGCATACAGAATTTTAATGTCGATTATTTCATTTCGGATTTGCATATTTTATTGAAAGAAACTATCAATATGCTGTAGGGATTCGTTTCCAGCATTCAGAAGAGTCAAATTGCGTAATTCTCTACGACATTAAACTCTGGAACATTTTTCGCAAAAAAAGGCTTCACTTGATCTCGATTATTGTGAATTTCACACAGCGAAAAGTGCACAAATCTAAGCAAACTGTTCTTGATTTGCAGTAAACTGAGGATATTTCCCTACGATTTGCGAACAACAAATCCTAATAGTTCTTTAGAAAACTTTTAGAGCCATTAGAACGGCTGATATTGTGCAATGCTCTCCACCGATGTTTTTTTCCCAATGCTAATGACTGGCAGCTGTGACGTAATCGCTCTTGTCGAAAGCGTGCAGACGACACAAAACACATCTGCTCGCAGTGGCGATACAATCCAAACTGATTTAAGTTTTGTTGAGAGGCTTGTTTCTACCTGATTTCGTTAGTAGCTTTTTCATTAATGGGCGGTCCTAACGGCTATAAAAATAGCCGCATACAGAATTTTAATGTCGATTATTTCATTTCGGATTTGCATATTTTATTGAAAGAAACTATCAATATGCTGTAGGGATTCGTTTCCAGCATTCAGAAGAGTCAAATTGCGTAATTCTCTACGACATTAAACTCTAAAACATTTTTTGCAAAAAAGGCTTCACTTGATCTCGATTACTGTGAATTTCACACAGCGAAAAGTGCACAAATCTAAGCAAACTGTTCTTGATTTGCAGTAAACTGAGGATATTTCCCTACGATTTGCGAACAACAAATCCTAATAGTTCTTTAGAAAACTTTTAGAGCCATTAGAACGGCTGATATTGTGCAATGCTCTCCACCGTTGTTTTTTTTCCCAATGCTAATGACTGGCAGCTGTGACGTAATCGCTCTTGTCGAAAGCGTGCAGACGACACAAAACACCTCTGCTCGCAGTGGCGATTGAATCCAAACTGATTGAATTTTTGTTAAGAGATTTCCTTTTATGTGATTTCGTTTGTAGCTTTTTCACTAATGGGCGGTCCTAACGGCTATAAAAATAGCCGCATACAGAATTTTAATGTCGATTATTTCATTTCGGATTTGCATATTTTATTGAAAGAAACTATCAATATGCTGTAGGGATTCGTTTCCAGCATTCAGAAGAGTCAAATTGCGTAATTCTCTACGACATTAAACTCTGGAACATTTTTCGCAAAAAAAGGCTTCACTTGATCTCGATTACTGTGAATTTCACACAGCGAAAAGTGCACAAATCTAAGCAAACTGTTCTTGATTTGCAGTAAACTGAGGATATTTCCCTACGATTTGCGAACAACAAATCCTAATAGTTCTTTAGAAAACTTTTAGAGCCATTAGAACGGCTGATATTGTGCAATGCTCTCCACCGATGTTTTTTTGTCGTGAATACGACTTACTTTACTATGGGGTGCCTTTTCAAAATTTACCCTCTGAGAGAGTGATAAGTTTTTGATCGTGAATATCTATTGTTGTATCTAATGAATCAACATAATTCTTGCGACATGCCATCGGAAATATGATCACAATTATATGATAAAATTTTCAGTTTTGTGACATAGTCTCAAATAATTCAAAATTAAACTTTTCTGAAATGTTTGGTATAAACGAGTATCAAAGAGGATAATTCATAAGGCGCGTTTGCCTTTCTCGTTTTTTTAAAGCTCATAGCTCAGTGATCTGTGAAAGGATTTATATAATCTAACTACCAATAGAATCGAAATTTTTCAATTTAAACGTGTATAGCAAAAGCATTGAAGTATTTCAATAGTACACTATTGAAAAACCTGTCTCATTTGATCCATGTCAACACCAGCCAATCAGAACGCGTTCTAAGGAAGAGAACAAAATATCTGCTGCTGTACAACAAATCGTCCGGGAAAAATGTTCCGAAAAGTGGTGAATATCGCAGTGAGTTCCTCAATTTGGTCCTTGTGAATGCTAGAAACGAATCCCTACAACATATTGATAGTTTCTTTCAATGAAATATGCAAACCCGAAATGATATAATCGACATTTAAATTCTGTATGCGGCTATTTTTATAGCCGTTAGGACCGCCCATTAGTGAAAAAGCTACAAACGAAATCACATAAAAGGAAATCTCTTAACAAAAATTCAATCAGTTTGGATTCTATCGCCATTCGTCATCTAACACTCGATGTGGATAGACGAATAACCTACTACGACTAATTTCGATTTTGTTTTATTTTTTATTCGCAGTTGTCTACCTACCCAAGCTATGGGTAAAAACCGCCATAGATCCGAGAAGGATCCAAAGGATGCTAAGCGTCTGAAGCCAAGTGATGTACAGGTAAACGACCGTTTGCTGAGTAAAAAACAAAAGGAACTGCCGAAGAAGGAAAAAATGCCGCCTTTCTACCTGAAGGGCTTCCCACCAACTCTACGCTCGGATTTCAACACACTGATCAGCAAAGGACTACAGGCAACAATCCGTTTATGTACTGAAGGCTACAAAATAACTGTTCCGGCTTTGAACCACTACAAAGGAGTGGAATGTTATCTGAAGCAGACAAAAGCGGAATACTTCACACACGATATTGCCGCCAACAAACCTATGAAGGTTGTACTTCGAGGACTACCCGACATGATGGAAGCCGAACTAAAGCAGGCACTGTCGGAGGCTGGACTAAAGCCTTTGATGGTGTTCAAAATGAAGCGACATAATACGGACAAAAAGTTTAGAGATCAACTGTACCTGATTCATCTGGAGAAGGGCTCCATCACCATGAGTCAACTGAAAACGATTAAATCGTTATTTCACATAATCATCGAATGGCAAAAGTATAAACCGGTACATCGGGATGTCACACAGTGCACGAACTGTTTGGACTACGGCCATGGAGCGAGGAATTGCCACATGAAAAGTCGGTGCGGGAAATGTGCCGAACCACACAATACCAACGATTGCCTACTAGATGACATCGCTGTAAAATGTGTGAACTGTGATGGCGACCATCCATCTACTAGCAAATCGTGTCCCAAACGTGCTGAGTTCACAAAAATTCGACAGCAGGCATCCCGTAAACAATCAACGCGCAAGAATGTTCCACAGAAGGATGAAATTAATTTCCCACGGCTCCCACCGAAGAGGGATATTCCGAATTTGCCGCCACTTCCTCGCAGCAATCCAAAGACTTCAGCCTCTGGATCTCAAAAAGAATCTTCCTCAAGAATCCCTCCTGGATGGAGCAATAATCAACCACAAGCAAAGGATGACTCTGGTGATTTATTCTCTGCTGAACAACTGATCGTCATTTTTGAAACAATGACAACAAAACTACGAAACTGCAGAACGCGGTTAGATCAAATCAACGCCTTAGGCAAATTCATCATCGAATATGCAATATAATGAGTTGGTTATAGTAAATTGGAATGCTTGCTCACTCAGGAGCAAAACTGCTGAATTGTCCGACTTTCTTCAAGAGAAGAATGCCGATATTGCTATTTTAACTGAAACTCATCTTAAACCTGAAATTTCTATTTTTATTTCCAATTACAGGATTCACAGGCTCGACAGGGCAACTACCAGAGGAGGGGGAGTTGCCATTGCCATTAAACGATCCATTCAGCACAGGCTTCTGTCAGCCTTTAAATTGCAACTCATAGAAGCCATCGGAATTGAGATTACAACGACGATGGGACCCATCATCATCATTGCAGCGTACTGCCCCAAACAAACCAATCTTCGAGATGGTACGTGTGCATCATTGAAGCGAGATCTGGCTATGCTCACTCGACGACAGAACAAATTCATCATTGCTGGGGACCTGAACGCACGGCATGAGCTGTGGGGAAACAGAAGACAGAATCGAAACGGATTCGTACTTGCCGAAGATTACGAAGCTGGACAATACAACATCTTCGCACCGGATCAACCAACGCGACTTTCCAGATCGGGAGTTCATTCCATTTTGGATATATTCATCAGCAACATTGCCATAGAAAGCTCTCCGGTTGTCTTCTACGAGCTCTCTTCGGATCACTTTCCAGTAATATTGACGTTGGGATCTTCACCAGAAACAGTGCCTATTCAACCTCGGAGGAACTATTATCGCACCGATTGGGTCCAATTTCAACAAATCGCCGACCAACTTATTAATATCGATCTGCCACTTGATTCCCCGATGGAAATCGATGCAGCCCTATCTTCCTTCCAGCATTCAATCACAGTCGCTCGTGATAGGACGGTTCCAGTACAACATATGCCGAGTTCCTCTCTTCAAATCGACAGTGTCACCAAGAAACTCATCCGACTTCGGAATATCTACCGGAGGCAGTATCAACGAACTGGCATCCTAGATAGGAAGACTACTTATAACAACTTAACTAGGATAATCCAGGAAAGGATATCTGAGCTTCGCAACAGGAACTTCCAGCAAAAGCTTCGAGAAATTCTTCCACATTCAAAGCCCTTCTGGTCCTTAACGAAGGTGCTTAAGAAAAAGGCGGGTGGGTAATGTCAGAGACATAACTGGATGTCGTGAATACGAAAACAACTGACATGTTCCTTAACACTTCCGAATATCAATTAGTTGATCAATTGTATGAATTATGCAAGCATTCCCCTTTGCACATTTTTCGCAAAAACAAAGAAGGCTTCACTTTTTGTTGAGAGGCTCTTTTCTACCTGATTTCGTTTAAAGCTTTTTCACTAATGGGCGGTCCTAACGGCTATAAAAATAGCCGCATTCAGAATTTTAATGTTGATTATTTCATTTCAGATTTGCATAATTTCTTGAAACAAACTATCAATATGCTGAAGGGACTCGTTTCTAGCATTCAGAAAGGTCAAATTGCGTAATTATCTACGACATTAAACTCTGGAACATTTTTCGCAAAAACAAAGAAGGCTTCACTTGATCTCGTTTACTGTGAGTTTCACACAGCGAAATGTGCACAAATCTAACCAAACTGTTCTAGATTTGCAGTAAACTGAGAATATTTCCCTACGATTTGCGAACAACAAATCCTAATAGTTCTTTAGAAAACGTTTAGAGCCATTAGAACGGCTGATTTTGTGCAATGCTCTCCACCGTCGTTTTTTCACCAATGCTAATGACTGGCAGCTGTGACGTAATCGCTCTTGTCGAAAGCGAAACTAGCTGTGCAGACGACACAAAACACATCTGCTCGCAGTGGCGATAGAATCCAAACTGATTAAATTTTTGTTAAGAGATTTCCTTTTATGTTATTTCGTTTGTACCTTTTCACTAATGGGCGGTCCTAACGGCTATAAAAATAGCCGCATTCAGAATTTTAATGTCGATTATTTCATTTCGGATTTGCATAATTTATTGAAAGAAACTATCAATATGCTGAAGGGATTCGTTTCTAGCATTCACAAGGACCAAATTGAGGAACTCACTGCGATATTCACCACTTTTCGGAACATTTTTCCCGGACGATTTGTTGTACAGCAGCAGCTATTTTGTTCTCTTCCTCAGAACGCGTTCTGATTGGCTGGTGTTGATATGGGTCAAATGAGATAGGTTTTTCAATAGTGTACTATTGAAATACTTCAATGCTTTTGCTATACACGTTAAAATTGAAAAATTTCGATTCTATTGGTAGTTATATTATATAAATCCTTTCACAGATCACTGAGCTATGAACTTTAAAAATACGAGAAAGGCAAACGCGCCTTATGAATTATCCTCTTTGATACTCGTTTATACCAAACATTTCAGAAAAGTTTAATTTTGAATTATTTGAGACTATGTCACAAAACTGAAAATTTTATCATATAATTGTGATCATATTTCCGATGGCATGTCGCAAGAATTATGTTGATTCATTAGATACAACAATAGATATTCACGATCAAAAACTTATCACTCTCTCAGAGGGTAAATTTTGAAAAGGCACCCCATAGTAAAGTAAGTCGTATTCACGACAAAAAAACATCGGTGGAGAGCATTGCACAATATCAGCCGTTCTAATGGCTCTAAAAGTTTTCTAAAGAACTATTAGGATTTGTTGTTCGCAAATCGTAGGGAAATATCCTCAGTTTACTGCAAATCAAGAACAGTTTGCTTAGATTTGTGCACTTTTCGCTGTGTGAAATTCACAGTAATCGAGATCAAGTGAAGCCTTTTTTTGCGAAAAATGTTCCAGAGTTTAATGTCGTAGAGAATTACGCAATTTGACTCTTCTGAATGCTGTTCCCAATGCTAATGACTGGCAGCTGTGACGTAATCGCTCTTGTCGAAAGCGTGCAGACGACACAAAACACATCTGCTCGCAGTGGCGATACAATCCAAACTGATTTAAGTTTTGTTGAGAGGCTTGTTTCTACCTGATTTCGTTTGTAGCTTTTTCATTAATGGGCGGTCCTAACGGCTATAAAAATAGCCGCATACAGAATTTTAATGTCGATTATTTCATTTCGGATTTGCATATTTTATTGAAAGAAACTATCAATATGCTGTAGGGATTCGTTTCCAGCATTCAGAAGAGTCAAATTGCGTAATTCTCTACGACATTAAACTCTAAAACATTTTTTGCAAAAAAGGCTTCACATGATCTCGATTACTGTGAATTTCACACAGCGAAAGCGCACAAATCTAAGCAAACTATTCTTGATTTGTAGTAAACTGAGGATATTTCCCTACGATTTGCGAACAACAAATCCTAATAGTTCTTTAGAAAACTTTTAGAGCCATTAGAACGGCTGATATTGTGCAATGCTCTCCACCGTTGTTTTTTTCCCACTGCTAATGACTGGCAACTGTGACGTAATCGCTGTTGTCGAAAGCGTGCAGACGACACAAAACACATCTGCTCGCAGTGGTGATTGAATCCAAACTGATTGAATTTTTGTTAAGAGATTTCCTTTTATGTGATTTCGTTTGTAGCTTTTTCACTAATGGGCGGTCCTAACGGCTATAAAAATAGCCACATACAGAATTTTATTGTCGATTATTTCATTTCGGATTTGCATAATTTATTGAAAGAAATTATCAATATGCTGTAGGGATTCTGTTCTAGCATTCACAAGGACCAAATTGAGGAACTCAATTTGGTCCGTCGCTGCTGGTTGATGATTCCACTCCCACGACGTCTGCTTCCATCGAACGCACGAAAAGAAATGATCGATTTTTGACCACGGTTCCCCTTTTATACGCATTCAGTTGAAGATATGTGCCTGACTACCTCAAAATCGTCGTCCTTGCGCGAAAAACCCAAGCGAAAGTAAGGTGTTTTCCGCGTTGTTTTCAAATTTTAAGAAAACTTAATTTTTGAGTTGTTTGTGGTTATCGCACACTGATCAAAATATTATCCTGAATTCCTGATCATATTTTTGATGAAATGGTGAAAGAATTATGTTGCTACCATTAATACAAGTCGAGATATTCACGATTAAGTTCTGCCCATTCTTCCATATGGCTAATTTCGAAAAGGCGCCCCATAGTAAAGTAAGTCGTATTCACGACAAAAAACAACGGTGGAGAGCATTGCACAATATCAGCCGTTCTAATGGCTCTAAAAGTTTTCTAAAGAACTATTAGGATTTGTTGAACATTTTGCTTAGATTTGTGCACTTTTCGCTGTGTGAAATTCATAGTAATCGAGATCAAGTGAAGCCTTTTTTTGCGAAAAATGTTCCAGAGTTTAATGTCGTAGAGAATTACGCAATTTGACTCTTCTGAATGCTGGAAACGAATCCCTACAGCATATTGATAGTTTCTTTCAATAAAATATGCAAATCCGAAATGAAATAATCGACATTAAAATTCTGTATGCGGCTATTTTTATAGCCGTTAGGACCGCCCATTAGTGAAAAAGCTACAAACGAAATCACATAAAAGGAAATCTCTTAACAAAAATTCAATCAGTTTGGATTCAATCGCCACTGCGAGCAAAGGTGTTTTGTGTCGTCTGCACGCTTTCGACAAGAGCGATTACGTCACAGCTGCCAGTCATTAGCATTGGGAAAAAAAACAACGGTGGAGAGCATTGCACAATATCAGCCGTTCTAATGGCTCTAAAAGTTTTCTAAAGAACTATTAGGATTTGTTGTTCGCAAATCGTAGGGAAATATCCTCAGTTTACTGCAAATCAAGAACAGTTTGCTTAGATTTGTGCACTTTTCGCTGTGTGAAATTCACAGTAATCGAGATCAAGTGAAGCCTTTTTTGCAAAAAATGTTTTAGAGTTTAATGTCGTAGAGAATTACGCAATTTGACTCTTCTGAATGCTGGAAACGAATCCCTACAGCATATTGATAGTTTCTTTCAATAAAATATGCAAATCCGAAATGAAATAATCGACATTAAAATTCTGTATGCGGCTATTTTTATAGCCGTTAGGACCGCCCATTAATGAAAAAGCTACAAACGAAATCAGGTAGAAACAAGCCTCTCAACAAAACTTAAATCAGTTTGGATTGTATCGCCACTGCGAGCAGATGTGTTTTGTGTCGTCTGCACGCTTTCGACAAGAGCGATTACGTCACAGCTGCCAGTCATTAGCATTGGGAAAAAAACATCGGTGGAGAGCATTGCACAATATCAGCCGTTCTAATGGCTCTAAAAGTTTTCTAAAGAACTATTAGGATTTGTTGTTCGCAAATCGTAGGGAAATATCCTCAGTTTACTGCAAATCAAGAACAGTTTGCTTAGATTTGTGCACTTTTCGCTGTGTGAAATTCACAGTAATCGAGATCAAGTGAAGCCTTTTTTTGCGAAAAATGTTCCAGAGTTTAATGTCGTAGAGAATTACGCAATTTGACTCTTCTGAATGCTGGAAACGAATCCCTACAGCATATTGATAGTTTCTTTCAATAAAATATGCAAATCCGAAATGAAATAATCGACATTAAAATTCTGTATGCGGCTATTTTTATAGCCGTTAGGACCGCCCATTAATGAAAAAGCTACAAACGAAATCAGGTAGAAACAAGCCTCTCAACAAAACTTAAATCAGTTTGGATTGTATCGCCACTGCGAGCAGATGTGTTTTGTGTCGTCTGCACGCTTTCGACAAGAGCGATTACGTCACAGCTGCCAGTCATTAGCATTGGGAAAAAAACAATGGTGGAGAGCATTGCACAATATCAGCCGTTCTAATGGCTCTAAAAGTTTTCTAAAGAACTATTAGGATTTGTTGTTCGCAAATCGTAGGGAAATATCCTCAGTTTACTGCAAATCAAGAACAGTTTGCTTAGATTTGTGCACTTTTCGCTGTGTGAAATTCACAGTAATCGAGATCAAGTGAAGCCTTTTTTTGCGAAAAATGTTCCAGAGTTTAATGTCGTAGAGAATTACGCAATTTGACTCTTCTGAATGCTGGAAACGAATCCCTACAGCATATTGATAGTTTCTTTCAATAAAATATGCAAATCCGAAATGAAATAATCGACATTAAAATTCTGTATGCGGCTATTTTTATAGCCGTTAGGACCGCCCATTAATGAAAAAGCTACAAACGAAATCAGGTAGAAACAAGCCTCTCAACAAAACTTAAATCAGTTTGGATTGTATCGCCACTGCGAGCAGATGTGTTTTGTGTCGTCTGCACGCTTTCGACAAGAGCGATTACGTCACAGCTGCCAGTCATTAGCATTGGGAAAAAAACAATGGTGGAGAGCATTGCACAATATCAGCC